>NC_056744.1:991386457-991686457 GCF_019279795.1 Protopterus annectens
TATATAGATATATATCTCTATTGCATATTGTTGAAATAATAATCTTCAGGCAAGTTAATCACACAGCAGCAATGAGGGATAGAGGTTAACTTATTTTAACCCCATCCATTAAAGAAAATAAATCTATTCGTTAAATATTATTTTACATATAAGTTAAAATTGATTACAATGACAAAGACTCTGCAGCTCAACATTACTGGTTAACAGTTTTCCTGGTGTACCCTATAATTTTGACAAGCTGAATGGCAGCATTTTTAGTAGTTGAGGCTTTCTTCTTCTAGAAAATTGCCACCCCCCCCCTCCCAAAAAAAAAAAGCTTAGAATTTTCACACATTTTCATCACTACATTTAAGGGGATTTAGTTCCCAATTTCTGCATAATATTAATTCAAATAGAAAAATGCTCATTTATGCACTTTACTTACATTTTATGTCTGGTTCAGTATATGTTCCCCCCACTGGCTTTTGTGTTACTTTAGGATCATCCTTGGTCAAATGAGAGACTTTAGCTAATGTAATTAGGGGATTTTACAGCCTCACTGTACAATGCTCTGCTTTCCTACCTGCTGCTTTCCACGGTGGAATGTTTGCCAACTGTAATTACACTCCACTCCATTGTATTTTGTTTCGGTTATAAATCTGCCCTTTCTGACCACTGAGTTCCATCACTTTCGCCAACCAGTACAGTCATCACTATGTTTCAAACACATTCTCAACTCTAGAAAGATGTAGCAATATTTGAAAAACAGCCTCATAAACAGATTCTCGGGAGCTGAAACCAAAGATGCTAACTACATCTGTGGTTAAGACTGTGACCAATCAAAAGATTATATATAAACAAGACACACTGATGTCACAGCAATTAACAAGACGTGTTAAACTGCACTTACATTCAACATCTAATCAGCTTACTTGCATTTGAAAATTAATTACATGCTTCCTAAAAATATTTAAATTACACTGTTGACTCATCAGAAGATGATTTATGTACAGTTCACTTACTCTTTTCAGAGAATGTTTTGCCGTCTAAAATAGTTCAAGGTCTCGTGCCTAAAGGAATACCTTCTTCCCCCTGACAGGGTAAATACACAGGCTGATTTTGCATAAATAGCCTATTTTATTCAGGTTACGACTCCCATCTATATCTAACTCACATTTCTTAACTAGAGTCTTTGCTGCAAAGGTACTTAGAGAGGATCAAGGCAAGGAAAAGCTGAGTAATTGGGTGTGGACACTCAATTTCAGATTAGAGGCTACTATTCATCTTAGAGACATTCATCTTACACAACTTGAAAGGCTAGAGTGATGTCTACTTGATTTTTCACTTCCGCTTGGTTATAATATTTTTAGCACTGACTCATAAAACACAGTGGGAGCTCACTTGACTTAACATATAGGGCCCAGCTGTTACTTTCTATACACACTGCTTTTATGACATCTTTAAGTCTCTTGGTTGTTGTTGCCAATAAGGAAAGAGTTTTGTTTATACTGACTAATAAAGATGACTAATATTAAAAGATTTGAAAACCTTGCAGGACCACAGTAAATCAACTTTAAAAATAAAGCATTTTTTAATAGACTTTGTAGTATATATGTTTGCACAATATTTGCGTTTTTAGTTGTGGCTGCATATTTTTTATAATTAGTACTATGGTACTGCGTTTATCTTTTTCATTTCATTTTTACACTGTTTTTTGCTCCTATTTAGCACACCACCTTGCTAATCATCAAGCTTTTGACTCATTCACTGCCCTATACTACATATATTAGGTGACTGCAGAGATGGAGAATGCAGAGCCATCACCTATCTAAGGCTAGATGATTTTGTGGATTTAATGGCCTAAACTCTCTGCACATGCCTGTTACTACCCCAAGATTTGGTATGCAATTGTCATGAGTGATGATGGCCTGTCACCCCTCTTCTGCAGGTGATGCAACCCCTCCAGACTGCCCTACCCCCTTTGAAGCCAGCACTCCCACTAGATCACTAGTTTTCCACCAAGGATTCCTCAGCAGCAGCGGCAAACACAGACACATGTCTTGACACCCTCTGCCCAAAGAAGGGTGTGCCATCAAAGCCATCTCACTTCTCTCAGTTTTCCACACTAGACCTAGCAAGCACCTGAACTACTATTCAATCTTGGATCACCTGAGATATAATCTGGGCTTTATCCATCTATGCTGAAAGAGCTGCCTTCATGTTTTTCACAGTGTGCTAACACTAATGAGCTGTGATTTCTTGTCTGTTAATCCACTCTCAGTTCCTGAGGCTGTAATTGCAACTATATTGACTTACAAAACTACAGTGACTTACAAATAAAAAGATATTTGAATGCTATTTTTAAGGGATTGGGAGTGTTATTAAAAACCATGAAAAACAGATGGAATCAGTGCCCAGAAATAAGCCAACGCTCCAACTAATAGACGAGATGAGCTTTTGGCTGAGTTCTATTGGTGTTCTGCCCGTGTCCAGCTCATCTCATTTTTAGTTAGTGCTATTAAAAATGTAATAAAGCAATTTAGTATCTATGATTTAGTTGCACCAGGGTATAATCTAAATGAACAAATAAAATTCCCATATATGATTTCTGTGAGCTGTATTTCTGTTGCCCAACTTTCTGTGCTACAGCACTCACTCTGAGGTTTATTATGAATGAAGTAAACCTGCTATTATGCCATTCAGCAGTTTAAATTAGTCCTAGCATGCCCCCCCCCCATGTGGACAACAACATTCAGGTGGACCAATCCAGTACCCCTTCCCAGCACATATACTTTTAGAAAAGCTCTTAAGACACTAGCCCTTAGTTTCTGGTTGTAATGCTACTGACACAGATTTATGAGTGGATCTGAGAAACAGAGGGCCAAATGACCATCTGGGTGGGGGAGGAAGTGAGGACCCAACGATAGCTCTGTTTTTATGGACCCTGAGTAGAATTTGTCCAAAGCATTTTCTGGCATCATTGTGGTTATCTTTTTACATTTAGTGTTACAAAGTAGAAAAAAAATCGCCTCTTGTTATGTGACAATTTAGAATGAATTTACATAATAATTTCTGCCCTCCCTCCAATCCACTATCAGTCCTTTTATAGAGACAACAGCAACAGCCACTTCCCTCTTGGCTGCCATGCATGTCTAGATTGCTTATGTCTGGCAACCAGTGGTGGGTCTACTAAAATGATGGTTTGGAAGTAAACACAAGAGGAAGTGGAGGTAACATGAATTGCACTGAGTAGACTGAAATCAAAATTAGGCTGAATTAAAAAAAATAGAAATGCCTTTGATGTACTTTTTCATAATGTTACTTGTTGGACTTGTCGGACTGTGTCTCGTGTAGGGTCATCTCAATTACTACTCACCCAGATTTTCTTAATTGTTATGACTTTAGAGGACAGCAAAGCAAAATCCACACAACCCTGTCACCTCTAATGCATTGAGGTCATCCTAGCTAGGTTTCATATTGCCTGCCAGCTACAAGAAGTTAGGTACTCAGACCCATTCCATCTGCTTTTAAAAAATGCATAGAATATCAGCCATTCAGTCTAAACCTTGGGCAGAAAAGACTGTCTTGTTACCCTAGACATCAGCATCACACACAAACAGAAATCTTATCCCTGCCTTAGGAAGACAGACTACTTATATTTTCAGATCCCACAATGGACTCCTACATTACAATTAGTGTTGCAAAGAGCTAGGCCTGTAAATAAAGTATTAGGTACCATTCCTACTTGCATAGTTATAGAAACTATGCCATACATCAGCATTATAGCCAAAGTATCATTAATTTCTCAGATTTGTTATCTCCATGTTGTATTCGGTCTCTAGAGGCCTGACTTAGGATATGACATAAAAATTAATTACCTTGAATGCAAATTGTTATATACAAATGATGCTCCATTCTCATAGCCAACAGCAAAAAGAACATTCTAAATCTGGCTAAACTGAATCCCACTTGCATAATGCATACATATGAAAACCAGTGAGCTCTTGAAGTAGTTATTGTTGTGAAAAATGCACATTTCTGTTTAATAGCACTTTTCTGAGTGTATCATATTTATTTTGTGCCATTAAACAAAAGTTGTTCTCCATCTGCTAATGTTTTCTTATGATACCTTCAATGGAAAACGCACACTGTAATCGTTATGATGATATCTCTGGGAAACAAAAAGCTACTGTTTTGGCTTTTAGACTATTTATACAGTTTGTATAAAGTGCAAACTCTTCCAAGTTAATTAAATAATCTTAGGTAGGTCATCTTTTTAATACTACACACCCCACTCCCAAGATTATGCACCACAGATCGAGGTATACAAAAACTGAAAGGCTGTGCTGAATTCAAGTTTTCTAACAGAACTACTACAGTTTATTGAGCCATTATCATTGAAACCCCAGCAGCTGTAATTATAAGCACATTATTTAACATTCCCAATACACATGTACCCTGAATGGGTACTTAAAAGCTGATGCATTTTGCTGAATGTTTGTCTGTATCCTGAGTACATGCAGTATGTATAAATAGTATAACTTATGTTACCACATAGTAGAACAGACTATTGTCAGATATCTTTGATGTTCTTCAAATGTCAGAAAAATACAGGGTTTGTCTCAACTTCAGTTTTTTAGTCCTCTGTATTAGGTATCATCAGGCTCTTGTTCTAGTTTGTCAGACCATCACCCGAGAGATCAATGAATGACATCAGATCATACATCTGTTATCTAGCTGTTAGGTATTACAACAAAGGATCAATTCCTGAAGTTGCAAAACGTCTTACAGAGACTCGCAGGTTAAATAAGTGCAAAATCCCACTCTCAAATCTTACCAGAGATGGTGTCTTTATGGGCTTCATAGGTACCTGGGAGCAGTTTGTACCTCTGAGAGTACGAGGAACATTGAAAAATCAAAACTTTCTTATTGAGTTAAATCATTTTGAACCTTTCATAAATATTTTAACTGTATTTCATTCAATAACCATATTAGTGCAAAATTGTCAGATTAAAAAAAGTGCCATTAATTATGAAAAGTGGTGAATTTCTTATAATTTTTTGAAAAAATTCTGAGTATCCTTCCCTCTGGTCATTTTGGTTTGGGTGAGGGCTCAATAAAAATAGTCATAATACATAAAAACAGTTGAGGTGACAGCCATCCTTGTATTGTACAGCAGTTTGCTAGTATACATTACATAATGGATACCCCGTGCCTGTGAGGTTCATAATCTTGTCTTTACAACATTAGTAAGCAGTCTATCTTCTTGAATCAGAAAACCTTTCATCCAAGCTGATCCTGCTCAACTGTTCAAAAGACTTACAACTTTGCACATGCTAGAGCAAAGTCAAATGGGCCAGCTTAGAAAATGGAACACCACAATCCTATTTTGAATTATGTTGTTGTTTGCAAGGTAGTACAGTATATAATGAGCGTCAACACTTCCTACTGTCTGACATAATCAAACCAGTGTCACAGTTACCTGGAGAAAAGGCAAACACTATTTTTGCACACAAAAGCAATTGTCTTTTCTTTGTTCTTTGGCAAACTCAGAAAAACTTGGAGAAAAGGGCTGTTTCTGTAAACAGAACACAGCACAGCTCCCATGTTTAACATTAACTGAAACCTCTGTGCATCGATGGGTTAAGATGCTTGTGTCTAAGACATTAAAATGGTATTGGGTCTGCTATTCACCAGTTTAATCACACAGAAAGGGGGCAGTATCATAATACAAATGGAAGACCGTTAACTGGAACCACAATGTGTAGAGAAGGAATTACTTCACTTTTTAAGTTCATATTTGGAAGGATTATTATCTAGTAACTCTAAATGAGGTAGAGGGGAACAGTCCGATTACAAAAGCACCAAATGATTTGTACAGAACACATTTTTCTACAGTAAAAGGACAGGCTGTGATATTATACAAACATAAGAGAATGCTGATGTTTTCAGTGACTAGTTTACCTCCTCCCCTGTAACACACCAGTATATACCAGATTATTGCAGAGCAGATACTCACTCTGTAGTGTCTACAAAATCTGGTTCTTTCATAAACAATGAGGAAGTCCAGACACATATGTTACTACAGTTTGCAAAATGCTGCGGCACACAGCAGCACACTATCTGTTCAAGGATGTGGCTTAGTCCATCAACAGCTGCCTTGGCAAAACTCTTTGTGTCAAGACAGATACACAGAAAAGGCTTCCAGTGAAGTTCTTGTTATACTTCCAGGTAATATGATCACCTTAGAAGTCATCAAGGTTAAGTTTTAAACGTATTCACCAACAGTCATTTGCAATGCATTGGTACTGATTAAACAGGCTTCAACAAAGCTGTCTGCAGTAGACTAAAACAATACCATTTAGGAAACAACTTGGCTGACAGAGGTTTGCTGACCAAAAAAGGAGGAAAGGGATTAGTGCAACACCAATCCTAGCCTTGAGTTTAAGATGGACAGCTATCCCTCAATTTTGTAAGATTATAATCATCATGCAGATGATAAAGGCTTACAGAAGTCTTTGAATAAATTCATTACAGTAATCATTCTGTTTGAAATTGAATATTTGGTTCCAATATCATTTAGCAATGTCACTTCACATCTTTGAAACTCACAATCTTTGTGAGTGCTATCTTTGCCCACAGAGTATTTATGGTGACTTCATTATCCTACAGCTATTTCAAATACTTGTAAAACTCATCTTCAGTTTTGTCAGCAGGCTGTAACCTAAAGCTGCACTTTGTTTTCCATCTCAGGTTCACAATGTCACTTTTCTTGTTAACCGTAGTTATGGTACTTCTGATATTTTTACACTAAGAAACAAACTATGATATGAAATCTGGTTTTCATGTAATAGATATTGCTTACTTTGCAGACAATGCTTTGTTCTTTGACTGCAATAAGACTAGCGTATTATTTACTATGCTGCTTTTACTGGGATAATGCACATCCTTTGTTACAGGAAGGTGAGAAGGGATCTTTGACCCCCCACGTTTAATGTTTGCCAGTATATATAACTGTAGGTTATAGCATAAAGCTGGCCCTGGTCCTATTGTACTCAGACTGCATATGGCACTTGCTCTATGTTTGCAGGAGATGTATATGTATATCGCTCTACATTTTATAAATGCCTGAAAACTGGGAACACATTACTTGGAGTCAAGTTGAGATATACTGAGTTATTCATTTCAGTCGGGAAGACGCTTGCTTAGTAAAACATTCTTGCAATAGTGCAAAAACTGCTGCTGCTGCCACACTCTTCTAAGGTTAACTCCATGTTTTTGCTTCCATTCCCTTAATACAGGTGGAGGTGTTAGAATTCAGTGCTATATGTCCCTTTTGTGCCCTTTAATTTATACAAATAACTCGAGGATCAAATGGCAGACTGCTTACTGGTACTATCGGTATGATGAATGCGTTGTTTCTACACTGAACACCTAGAGGAGCTATTATTTGGAAGGTGGGGTAACAACAAGGAGTGGGTGACACAAATATCTGATGAAAATAAATAATGTGAATTCTTAGTTTTCTGTGCCTTTTGTACTTTGAACACTGGGATGGTGGGGGCACAGAGAACAGTGTACGCTTAGTGGCGTACCCTTTACAACATTAAAGAACTGCTGAAAAAGAGCCTTGGACAAAAATGCTGCTTAGCATGATGGAACCCCCCCCCCCCCACACACACACACACACAATATATATAGTGAGAAGCTGCAGTGATTGTAAGCACAGTCTTCTATGAGTTAAACATAAATTTCTTACTCATTAGTTCTTCACTGCAAAGACAATTTGTATCTTGCATTGTCTCGTACAGCCATCCTTCTTCTGCCTTACCACATACTCAAAAGAAAAATATGTTTACTGGCTGCAGGAGTATAGAGCCAGGTCTGATTTTTTCATCAAAAATTGCATCTCCCTTTACCTGCATTTCACTATGCAAATGGAATACTTGTAGTTAGAACATAACATTTTGCTCCATTTATAGTGGATGGCATATTAAGCAACTCTGCAGCCCTTTTTTACAATATCTACCTTGCCCCTTCTACATTCTTTCAGTCTTTATAGCAGCAGTCATGTTTCTAGGTCTGGGAGTTCATTGCCCTGGATATCAAAGCTTTTTCTAAACCTTTTAGTGTTAAAATAAAGCAGTTCTCTTCTAATGAATCTATGTTCTTTTCATAAACATGTCATTTCTGTCAGAATTTGGATCTGTAAAACTGACCTGTGTGTGTGTGTGTGTGTGTGTGTGTGTGTGTGTGTGCCGGGGACACAGAACGGAAGATAACTTCAGAATCTTATATAGAAACATTCTTTAGTTGATGAGGTTGATGTGGTGCTTCTGGTACAGCAACCCCACCACTATAATTTAGCTCAGTAGTAGTGCTAGACTAAAGAGTTAGACAAGGATACAGTTACAAGTAACATACTTGTCAATTTTAGAGCCCACACCAACAGTCTGACTCCTTTTACTTTTTCCAAAACCAAAGCTAGTACCTCAATGGATATATTTCTTTTGACTGTGGAGGTCGCAGTCCTGCAGTTTAGATTATTTTTTTAGGATCTAGCATGTTGTAGAGCAATGGAAGGGGTTGATCTGGCAAACACAGAATTATAAACTCATGTATGAGTGATGCATATTGTAAATTAATAAAAGTGACACAAAAAGCAGTCTAACAATTGATGAAACTTAAGTTTCATTCTGCACAAAACAAATGTCATAATAGTAGCAGAGTCCACTTTAGCCATGGTTTATAAGGTCACATCTATTACACCTTGTGCAGTATAATGGCAGGTGCGAACAAGAATGCACCATAAACTAGCTAAAGCAAGATGGCTGTGTAGATCAGATTAAGTTGGCCATACTGGAAGTGGTTGGCCTTTGGTTCCCTGCTAATCTTCCTGAAATAGTAAACACTCCTGTATGATCCCTCCTGATAGTCCTGGGGCCTGGAATGTGACAACTGTACAAACCAAACATAAAATACAGGAAAACAGATATTAACATCAGGGTGCCGACCACTGCTAGTACTATACCCGTTATCAGCATATGATTACTAGTCTTGGCAGGATATGGTGCTATTTGGGGCTCATAAAGACTCAGTAAGACAGCACCAGAAGTCACAAGAATGACAGAAGTGATAAGGATGATGATAGTGTCGGAGAATCCACCACTTTTCAGCATGTCTATCTGCTCACGGCTCCTGATACAGTTCATGTCCTGGATGGCAGAGGTCATTAGCTGTTTCATAAGGATGATTAAAGCCATGAGGCAAAGCACGGTTCCAATTCCCAGTCGCCATTCGCCATAGCGACTGCTGGTGGTAGACAGTAGCACAACTCCCCCTATACCACAAGCCAGGATTAAAGTTACAGAAAAACAGAAGCAAACAATGGACTTCTTTGGGTGTCGGAACCACCAAAGATCCAAATGTTCATCCAGAATATTTCTTTGCATTTCCAATGGATCAGGGGGTGTCCTTGGGGGAGACATATCTTCTAACTCCGCCATTTTAACAAAAATCTAAACAACAAAATTAAAAAATATATCCCACTTATAAACAGAAAGATAATGAGCTATACAAAAACATAGATCCAATGAGAGTGTGCTATGGCGTCAATAAAAACAAAGTCTGGTAGCTGGTGTTCCTTAAATTAGGCAAATTTTGTATCAGAATGTCCAAAGGTGTTAGATTCCAAAGATCTCCCAGGAATAAGCCAAAAAATATCAATTCTTTAGAAGGTAGCTGAAAATCCATTTCATCTTTAAAGTTCTGGTTACCTTTTCAGAGTTACCATGGCAAAGGTTATAGTGCATGTCTTTCGATGAAAACAAATATTTTCCAGGTAAAACAACAGGAGTCATCAAAGTTTTAGGAAGAAAAGTGAAAAAAGTTAAACTGAATCTGTTCTCTACTACAGGAGGTTTCCAGGAAATGACAGTTCTCGACATGAACGTAGCAGCTATTATAAGGGGCAAATTTCTATCTTAAGAAGCATCTGTCATCTTGTAAGGCTTCATTTAGATTCAAAAGTCTTTACTGTGGCAGCAAATGATCATCTTATCAACAGCAGCAACTTTCTCTTTTGCTTTTTTCTTCTTTTTTTAGTAGTCTTTCTTTTCTGTGACCCAAACAAAGGCACATATACCAGCACTTACATACACACACACACTCTCTCCTTCTTTCTCACACACACTCACATGCACACAAACATTAGTGTGATGCACTGAAGCGCACAGCTTTACTACAAAGCTCAAGCAAAGCTTTAAAGAATCAGTCGCCTGTTTCTCGTGCACTTGATGAAATAAGCATATTCATCATTTCTTCTGCTGGACACTTAGAGATGCCTTAGAGTCTCGCTCTTCCTGTCACAAACTGGTCATTCTCTCATCTGTGGAGAACAAGGGGAACTTAAAGAACAATGAAGCAAACAGATCAGTCCCAGAGTTTTCAGTGAAATTACTTCTTCAGATCCGCTCCTGTAAAAGAAACATAAGAAATAAGCTACGCTTGAAAGGATGCAAATTACTCGACTAATTATTCATCTTTTGTTGAGAATTGCTTTCATCATTCAAATTCACAAACTACAGTATCCTGTTAGAAAATGTACATTTTATGTTAGATAGCTGGCATCTATACATATAACAGCAGATAATTTTATTTGTATTCGTAACTTCAGTTCACACTTTCAGTCAAGGCAAGTCACAGCAAAAGGAAAAAAAAATAAACAACTTGGGGGCATACCTCTTACAGAAGACAGAATTGTACAGTCAGATTCCTGCAACTAAATGAACTAGATCTCATAGTCATAAAAGGTTAAAGGTATTGTGTAATTCATCACCTCATGATAACAGTCTATGAAAATTATGCAGTCTTTGCCTTCTGGTCAGTCATTTGAAACCTTGTTGGCTGAGATTCTATTTTTGGAGCCTCGGTGATGTTAAATCATTTGTGTTGACTGTGAAAAAGTTCTTCAAAGAAAAAATTCTGTGACTCCTTGTCTTGAAAATCACACACACTGATGTGATCATAGAAGTGAAAGGATAAAGTACAGTTTTGTACCTACCATAAATGTAGATGTCCGATAGGTATGCATCTGCAGTCATAACATATGGGTTGTCCTGCCTCAGGATTCCAAAGTCTGGGTCTGGCCTCGGCTGATGTCGCACTTCACCCGACGTCAGAGCTTCTGGGGTATAAAGGCATCAGCCGACGCCATTTTCCTCAGTGTTTCTTGCCCCAGATGCCAGGTGCCCTCTAGGAAGGCTAAATTTGGATAAATGTAGAAATTCCAAACAGTAGTAAGTAAAATATATATATATACATATATACATACAAACAAATACACCATAATAGATTCCCCCAGCTAGCTAAAAGAGGGGTAAGCACCCTAGGAATACCACAGAGGGGAAGGAGGGTGGGTAATCCTGACTGCAGATGCATACCTATCGGACATCTACATTTATGGTAGGTACAAAACTGTACTATGTCCTTCAAGGATGCATCTGCAGTCATAACATATGGGTAGAATACCATAGCCAAACTGGGGGAGGAGGTACTAAGATAATGATGGTGTAGTTAAGATCCCCTGTAGAACTGCAGTTGCAAAATCTGCTCGGGATCTGGAGTATAAAGGAAGATTGTAATGCTTGGCAAATGTATGCACGGAGCTCCAAGTAGCAGCTTCTAAAATGTCTTTGGTAGCCACTCCTCGTAGGAAAGCTGTAGTGGTGGCTGTGGCTCTTGTGGAGTGAGGCCTGATATTTTCAGGAGTTGTCTTTCCATGAAAAGAGTAGCAGAATCGAATGCAATTTCCTATCCATTTTGAAATTGTCTGTTTGGAAATTGCTTTTCCTTGCACTCCTGTTGCATATGCTACCAGAAGCTGGTCAGTTTTTCTGCTGGTTTTAGTTCTGTCCAGATAGTAGCATAGTTGGCTGTGTACATCCAAGGTGTGCAATAGTTTTCCCCCCCTGTTCTGTGGGTTAGGGAAGAACGTAGGCAAATGAATAGCTTGGTTCAAGGATACCCTGGATACCACCTTTGGCATGAAAGTAGGATTGGTTCTCAGAGACACTCTATCCTGGTGAAAGATAAGGAAAGGCTGCACTGCCATTAATGCCTGTAACTCGGATACCCTTCTTGCTGAAGTGATTGCTAGAAGGAAAGCAGTTTTCCAAGATAAGAACTGTAAGTCTGCTGATGCTGCTGGTTTAAAAGGAGGAAGTGTTAATTTTTCCAGCACAAATTTTAGATCCCATGCAGGCAGAGGTGGTTTCCTCAGAGGTTTTACATTTTTGATCCCTCTTAAAAATTGTCTGAGGAGAGGGTGAGAGAAGATAGGAGGATCCATGTTGTACTCTGCTGAAATTGCTGAAGCATGAATCTTAATGGAAGAGTAGGACAGGCCATTGTGGAACAGTTCTGCTAAGTATTCTAGGATGTGTGCTAGGTTTGCCAGTGTGACATTTGTACCCTTTGATGCACTCCAAATGAGGAATCTCTTCCATTTAGCTGAGTATGTTTTTCTTGTGGAGGGTCTGCGAGCCTCCAGGATAATGTCCTTGACCCTCTGAGATAAACAGTTTGGTTTTGTTTTATGCAATTTTCCAGGCGGTTAGCTGCAGCATTTTCAAGTTTGGATGCAGGGTCTTGTAGTTGTTCTGCGTTAGAAGTAAAGGCCATAGAGGTAGAGGCCATGAGTTCATCCGAGACATGCTTCTCAGTAGCGGATACCAATGCTGCCTTGGCCAGTCTGGAGCTATCAGAATCACCTTTGGCTGTTCCTCCCTGATCTTCAGTAGAACTTTGTACATCAATGGGAGAGGTGGAAAGGCATAAACTGTCAGGGCCTTCCAGCTGAAAGAAAGGGAGTCCACCCTCCAGGCTTGTGGGTGGTATTCTCTTGAGCAGAATTTCTTCAGTTGGTGGTTGAGTGGGCAGGCGAACAGGTCTATCTCTGGCATTCCCTATTTCTTTGTTATGTTTTTGAAGATGTCTGGATGCAGCATCCATTCGTGAGCATCCGTGGTAGTTCTGCTTAAGCTGTCTGCTAGTGAATTCTCTTTTCCTGGTACGAATTTGGCCTGCAGTTGAATGTTGAGATTCAGGCCTAGGTTCCACAGGTCCATTGCCATCCGGCATAGAGGGTAAGAATGCGTGCCTCCTTGTTTGTTGATGTACCACATGACTGTGGTATTGTCTGTCCTTATCAGCAGATGTCCTTGCTGGAGGAATGATTTGAATGCCTCGATTGCATGCTTCACTGCCAGCATCTCCTTTAGATTTATGTGTAGATTCAGCTGGTCTTGAGACCATAGGCCTTGGATACACTTGTCTTCCATGTGTGCCCCCAGCCTAGGTCTGAGGCGTCCGTGGTGATGGTCTGCCTTGGTTGTGGTTTGTGGAAAGGCAACCCTCTGTTGGTCTGGCAGGCCTGAGCCCACCACAGGAATTCTTTTTTCAGGCATGGAATGATTGGTATCATGGTTTCTAGACTGTGCCTGTGTTGAGACCATACATTCCTTAGGTACCATTGTAATTTTCTCATATGCAGCCTGGCATGTGGGATCAAGATTATGCAAGATGCCATGTAACCCAGAGCCTGCAGGACTTTCCTTGCAGTAAGCTGAGTCTGTTTTGTCAAAGCCATGAAGTAGACTGAGAGTTGCTTTTGTTTTTCTTCTGTGAGAAAAGCCATCTGAGTTATTGTGTCCAGTTCTGCACCCAAAAATGTTATCCTTTGGGATGGCACTAGTCTTGACTTCTGGATGTTGACTGTGTATCCCAAGGTTTGTAACAGTTGTATGACATAGGCCAAATCCTTTATTATTTTTGTCTTGTTGTCCGCTTGTATTAGGCAGTCGTCCAGGTATGGGTAGATCTGAATTCCCTGAAGCCTGCAATGTGCAATTACTGATGCCAGGCATTTCGTGAATACTCTGGGTGCAGTAGATAAACCGAAGGGCAATGCTGAGAATTGATAATGCTCTGATCCTGCAAGAAATCTGAGGTGTCTTCTGCAATCTGGTCGTATAGGGACGTGCAGGTATGCCTCCTTGAGATCTAGAGTCACCAGCCAAGACTCCTTGCCCAACATGGGAAGAAGTTGCTGTAGGGTCAGCATCTTGAATTTTGGTACAATGAGATATGTGTTTAGTGCGGACAAGTTGAGAATAGGCCTCCATTGAGTTTCTTTTCTTGGTACAAGGAATAGTCTGGAGTAAAATCCTTGGCCTTGTTCCATAGATGTTACCCTTTCTATTGCTCTCATCCTTAGTAAGTTGATAATTTGTTTTAGAGCCTCTGGCTTCTGGCTTGGTGGAAGGTTTGGCATTCCTCTCTTTTTTGGTAAAGTGTGGAAGTGAAATCTGTAGCCTTTGTCTATTGTTTGCAATGTCCATTTGTCTCCTGTAATGCAATGCCAGTTTTTTCAAAAATAAAGCTAACTTTCCACCCAAGGGTGCTTCCAGTTGCTCCCTGGTAGTCAGAATCAGAGCCAAGTCATTGTGTCTGTCCTGTGGAAGTGGTTGTAGTCGCAGCTGTGGTGGTACTTCTCTGGTTGGCAGGTTGCCACTGATGACCCCTGTAGGCACCCCTTGATTGACCTCTGCCTCTTGGGCGTCTATTTCTGCCTCTCTGTGCTCTGGAGGTGTCTGGAAAGGACCAATTCTTTGAAAGCCAGTTTCTGCTGAACCTCGGAGGTTGGACCTGCAGAAAATCCTTGACTGTTTGCACAGATTTAGCTTTTTCTTCCACTTTCTTTAGAATCTCCTGTGCAGGGGAGCCAAATAAACTTTGTTTCTCCATAGGGGCATCTAGGAGTTTAGACTTGACATGGTCTGGCAAGGATTGCTCTTTTAGCCAGGCATGCCTTCGAATCACTGCTCCAGTCATAGCTGATCTAAATGAAGCCTCCAGTGCATCATAGCCACATTTTAAGAAATGGTTACTGACCTGCTGAGAGTTGTGTACCAAATCCTGAAGGGACTTACGGTCTAAAGGTTCAGGAGAGGAAAGCTTTTTATTCAGCTGATCTAACAAAAATTCCTGGTACTGTATCATGTGGAATTGACAGTTTAAAGCCCTGGCAGAAAGAATAGCAGATGTATAAACCTTTCTACCCCATCTCTCTAATGCTCTTGACTCTCTTTCAGAGGGTAGGGTTTTTTTGGCAGTGGCAGCTGCAACACCCTTTGGGCCCTGAGAAATAGTTTCTGGGTCTGCAGCATGGGCCTTATACAAGTGGAACTGAGAATCCGGGACCCTGTAATATCTGTCAGGTTTGGCAGGGGCCGGGGGAAGAGAATCAGGGGCAGAACTGACATCATTGTATGCATCATCAACAACTGATAGTACAGGTGGTATGGCTAAAGGCCTATGCTGTGGCAAGTGTAAAAAAGTCCTTAGCCTTTTCCTAGAATCAGAAAAATCCTGACCGTGCCATTGAAAATGTTCCCTCATTGAGTGTAAAGTCTCCCCAAAGGAAAATTCTTCTGGGGGGAGGCAGAAGGAATTGAGTCTTCTGCATCCGAATCCTCATAAGGTGAGTATGGTCCTTCCTGATGGTCTGATAAATCTGATCCATCCGAGGAATAATCAGAGGAGAGAGGTTCAGGGGGTTCAGTCCTAGGCCTTTTGTCAGGAGGAGGTTGTGAGGCCCTGTCTGGATGAGGTTGGGATCCCCTAATCAGAGATATAAGGTCCTCAGCAAGGCTGAGAATCTGAGAACTTGAGGAAGGTCTCTGAGAGGAAGATTTTGTTGGTAAGGCCTTGGAAATTTTAGCTGCTTTAGCCCTGGAGAAGGCCTTAATAGACATAGAAGCAGGGGGTCTAGCTGCCCCACGTGCAGGAGTAGAAATGTCCAACGGAATGGTGTCAGACAATTCTTGTGCGCCTGCTTCTTCGGTAGGAATTTCTGTAGCCGATTAAGCCGGGGCCTCTCTGGCCTCGGTTGTCGGAGGCATGTTTTCGGCAGAAGGAAGAACCGAGGACTCAGTTTTAGCCGAAACCGAGACACTCGCGGTAGGCCTAACCGTGGTTTCAGCCGAAACCGTGGGCCGTGAGTGTCGGTCCTTTTCCTTGCGTTTTTTGGCTAAATGTGTAGTCGGAGTCTCCGACGGCATTTTATATGCAAAAGCGGATCCAAAAAACTCTTCTGCAAACTCCGACCGACGTCTAAGTGTCTGTCGGTTGAAGGAAGCACAGGCTAAACAAGCTGATACGTCGTGGTCTGGGCCTAAGCAAGGAAGGCAGTAAGAGTGGAAATCCTTATGAGGTATTTGTTTCCCACAAGTTAAACAATTATTTACTTTGTCTGACATCAGCTGAGGCAAGAAGGAGTCCCCAACGGGGTACTTAGCTTTTTTAGAAGTCTTCGGTAGCTGAAATCTCTGGATCTGACCGACCGGCACTTGCGAACAGCTTCTGCTTCGGGCACCGCGCGGCAAGAAAGACTGAAGAAAATGGCATCGGCTGATGCCTTTATACCCCAGAAGCTCTGACGTCGGGTGAAGTGCGACATCAGCCGAGGCCAGATCCAGACTTTGGAATCCGGCCGACCGAAGGGCTGCCTGAGGCAGGACAACCCATATGTTATGACTGCAGATGCATCCTTGAAGGACATCAACTTAATTTTCCATAACCTGTCCCAACCTTTACACTTTTATACCTATATGGCTTTCATTTGCATAAACCTCTGCATAGCCTCTCTTCATTCATTACACCTACTTCTGTTTAATACCCTGGGACACCATGAGACAGGAACACTACTTGCTGCACCACTGTATCTTTGATTGGTTGCTTTCTCATACATCCTGCCCCAGACCTCCAATGATAGTCACTTATTGTGTACAGTGCTGTACCTATCAGCTAAATGCTTTACACAAATGTGCACTAGTCCTGTAAAGTAAGATGTAAGATTATTCATCTTGATCATGAAATCAAGGTCAGTCAATTTGATTCACAGGCAGGCCCTGTCCTGCAATACTATCTAGCAGTCTACATTTCCTTTGTATACACCTGTAAGGCCTTTGGCTTGGTTTGTGCCTGAAAAGGGTCTAAACCCTCCATCACTGTGGGTGCATGTCCAAGTGTATGTGGTTTGCATGTGATAATAAGCAGACAAAAAAATCATTGGCATATCCCAAACAACAGGAAGTGCATCAACATGCACTTTCCGAATATGAAACGTGAAACTAATACCAGTTCATTTGGACTGATCTGTGTGGAGACATGCGTGAATGGGCATACCTTCATTAAAGGTTGTGCGTCAGGGCTGGCAACTCAGCATGTAAAAATCTACTGACAATCATTAGCAGACCGGAGTTCCACTGTGGCGACCCCTAACCGGGAAAAGCCGAAAGACACAACAACATAATCCTTGGTGATTTATCAGAAAATAAAATAAAAAAAAAAAATTACTAGAAATAGGACAAAAATTTGAGCCCCAAAAAATAATCGAGTGGGCTGCATTATTTAGAGTTTCTTTAGACTTTGTTTATTTAGTCATGTAGTTTTGTTGGCCATGAAGAAGTACACCTCCAGTGCAAACACAATCCTTGGGATTCATTAATAATCGTATAGGCTTTGCTGGAAACCTACATGACATAAGTGTGTTAGCGAGATGAGCAACAGTGCTCATTGATTATGCATGCTCACATTTACATGCACCATTTTGTGTCCAGCAGCAGTGTTGTTGGCCATGAAATGGTGCAGGGAAGCACACGCATACAATGTAAACAAAACAGCTTATCTATAAGCAAACTTACTCTGTGAGCATGCTTGGACAGCTTGTATGAATTAAGCATAAGTTGATTATGGGAATTAAGATTCAAGAGACGTCAAGTTGGGAGAATGTACACATAATACAATATAATAATGCAGACAGAAGCAAGGCAGAAAGGTAAACAGAGAAAATGTACTCAATTTATGCAGTCAAATATGATTATGTCTACAGCACTTCCTTATTGTAATGGGTATGGATCTCTACCATGGATGGTGATGCCTTAAAAATGTTGCCCTCTGACCATGACATAAATACTTTCTTTGCCTATGCCATTCCTGACTGACACAGTTATCTGATGGGCTGATGTTATCAGATTCAAACACCATACCACACACTCTACAGAACCTTGTATTAACTGTGTCTGTCACACAACATTGTCACAAATAAATTAAATTAATGTCTGAAGTAACAAAGGACATACAATGTTAATTTGTAGAATATGACTTTGTCAGAATGATGACATCGAGGTAACTATGTTAAAGTTCACCCAACTGTAAGCAGTTCAATGTCAGAGCTTTTCGGCTTAGAATCTGTTTCTGCTGTTTTGCATAACAACAACAACATTGCCCCACAGTTGAACCACACTCTGTCTGTGTAGATATATTATACAAGTCATTACTGAATGCATGTGATGTAGGAGCACTCACACCACAACATGCACAGAACAAGTCATTATTGAATGCATGTGCTGCACGAGCACTCACACCACGACATTCACAATGCATGTGCCGCAGGAGCACTCACAACACAACATGCACAGAACAAGTCATTACTGAATGCATGTGCCGCAGGAGCACTCACACCATGACATTCACAGAACAACTGTTTACATTTTTTTCTCTGAATTAACGACTGAGAATAAAAACTTAATGTAGTATTGTTTGTATGGCATCAGTGCATTCATATACTGTTCTCCTTTGCTGGAACTGAACAGCAAACCATGCAAGTCCACCGACTAATGACATGTACATGAATCGCATGACCAACAATGGAAATCATAGCACAACTTTAAGACTCCACCTCTGTGAAGTTATTACATCATATGATTGTGTTGCAAACAATTTGTATGAAATAAAAGAGATGGGAGAGACACTTTTCAGAGTGACAAGGCTAGGGAGTTTCTAGCAAGATCCGTTTATCCAGGTTGATTCAGCAGTTAGAAGGGATGCTCTTGAAACTAGAGAACTTTGAGGATCACAAGGAATTAATAGATAAACAAACCACTTGAAAAACTCCAGGTCTAGATGGTCTACCATGGATTTCAGGAGGGAAGAGTTTAATAGAGCAGGCCGGCTGATGTTACTCATATTTAAGACAGTGCTGAGGTACAGTTCTTATATGAAGAATGGAAGAATCCTTACCTGCTGTGCCCCTACAGACCCATTTCAGTTTTAAACCACAATTACAAATTACTCATGGCATTATTAACCCTGAGATTGGGGAAGGTGGTATCTGCTCTGGTGTATGTGGACCAGTGTGTGTGTTTGTGGGATGTAGCAGTCAGTCAATAATATTATAAAAAGAACACTGGTGATGCATGCCCTTGAGAGTCTAGACATAAAAAAAAAAATTAAAATGAGACAGTGACCATATCTTAGATTGGTAATCATGGAAATTCTGATTGGTAATGAAACTGACAGATCTCATATTTAATGTTTACTGTAGTTCAGTGTCAAAAGTGAAACTCTGAGAGGTATTGTCTGTGACTTTCTACATATCCAGGAGCTCAAGACAGCACTACCTGCTTCCCCCATACCCTACTTTTTATCTATATTTATAACCTTTGGCTAGATGAAGGGCTATACTATAGGCCAAACCCATGTTGTGTCCTCTTTATATGCAGACAAATGGGCTCATGTCATGCTAAAAATGTTTGATGATCAGCCCACCTACTCAGTTATCAAATTGAAATAAATAAAAAATACCTAGTAGATCCAAAGAGGAAGATCTTTTGACTCATTTTATGCCTTTATGGGAATTCAGCCTGATCTCAGGTTATAAGATAAAAGGTTATATGATAAGTACAGCTTATAAACAAAGGGAGTGGGTCTAGACCTAGTGATGTCATTGTCCCTGTTTACTCAGCCCTCATTAGGCCAGTCATTAAATATAATGCCCCCTTTGGCATGTATCTGCCCAAACACATGCAACAAATGCAATACACAGAGATACCCTACTAAAAGGATACAAGGGCTAAACAGCATGTCCTACATGGATGGATTCAAAACCCTGTTACTATACTCGGTATCCTACTGCTAAGAGGTGATCTATGTCTGGCACATAAGGCATCCTCTGACTCAGTACTGATGGATATACTGCACATCAAAAAGTCAAATGGCATTAGAAATACTCAGTCTAAGGCTCTAAATCTCTTTTGCAACATCAACAGAGTGGTTTGGAGGGATAGGTACACCTCACAGAGGATACCATTGCTCTGGAGCAGACTTGACATCCACACATAAAACAAAGTTCATCCCTGTCCATATTCAAGTGCAACTTGTACTTATGGATGGGAAACGGAATGTTTACACCAGGACTGCCCCCTGTACTACTAATGGACAGAGGCAACTACTAAATGCTTTATCCCATGCATGAGTCCATTCAAATTATCTATGGTATGATGCCAGTTATTCTCATGGGGGTAATATATAATAATTATCAAACAGGGGATGAGTAAGGCCAATCTCGAAGAAATGGGACAGGTTAGTTTGAGCAGAAAAAGGGAAACTGGCTAGGCTCAAAATGGCCTGCAAGGGCAGCTAACCTTATACTTACCTATGAATTTATGAGTAAAAAAAGCAGACAATACTTATTCATTTTGTCTGAGAGGATATAGTGATTAAACAATAACCTTACCTGTAGACTTCATAAATATCATGGGATATGGTTTGGTACTTTTTTGCTTATTTCAGTTGACTAACATTAAGGCATCCATAACATATTCGAAAAAGATACCTTTAGACTTGCGTTATAAAATTTTAATTAAATTGCTTGTTCTTTATCAGCTTCTGTACTCATTTCAGTCATTTCCCTTTGATTCCCCCCAGAAAACTCTTCCTGACCATGAAGAATATTATAGTTAATTTTGTTTGGGATGGTGCAATTAGTTGTCTGAGAGAGTATTCCATATCCAGATAGCTTTGAAGAAACAATGCAGCTGAAAGAGCTTTATCAACTTCAGGTTGTGGTGATGAAGGCAATCTGGAAAACCCTTATACTACTGAGTCAGTCGCAGCATGGGACAAGCGAACATTCTGAAGTCAAAAGACTACAGCCCATAATTCCATGGAAAAGGCATACAAAAACACATGAGAATGGTTACTTTGTGTAAATACATTAGAACATATAAGCAATCTGAAATGACTGGTCAGTTTCAAGAAGCAATCACAAAAGTACAGCAACATTTTCATGGACAGTAGGGAAAATGAGGCGGAGGAATGATGTGAGCATCAGCCCGGGGGGGGGGGGGGCATCATACAGGATTTAATAATTCAAGAGGACTTTTCTGTTTTTATTTTAACAAATCACAGACTCACTGATGTTGAGTTGCATGTTTTATCCAAAGGATTGTTGTTTATTTCATCATTTAAAGCGCATGTAAGTAAAACCATTTTAGAGTTAAAAATGTTTGCATATAAATTGAACTTACAGTTTTTGTTTAATAACATTGCGAGTTGGGATAAAATTATTTGTTTCAAAAGAAGCAACACTGTTGATCCCACCTTAAATGGCACTTTGCTTGCTTTTGAAAACACGTGAAACTGAAATTAGGCAAATATTGGAAGCATTTAACAAATCACGTTGTTCTTTCAATCTAAATTCAGAAGAAAGACAAGTGCTGAATGTTTTAAGAAGTGCTAGTGAGTTACGTTATACGAAAGTGGACAAACATAGAGATATTGTTATTATGACCAGTGAACAATGTGAAATTACTGTGTTTGAATTGTAAAGTGATGAAACAGTACATTGTGAGGTTACTAAAAATTATATTGGGGAGGCATATTAAAAATTAATTGATATGTTGTTAGATTCCTTAGCAAACAAAGACTGTTCCCTTGAATTATATCAGTTATTTTATGAAGCTAATCTGACAGTGGGATACATTTTCAACATCCCCAAAATACACAAGATCTGCACAAATCCACTTATGGGATTCCAGCAGGGATTTTTATACCCACTTTGTAGATGATTTATTTACTGTTTGGAAGTGAGATATTCAAGGATTAATGAAATTCATCAAATTCACTTATAAATGTGATTCTGACTCTATTTCGTATAGGTCTATACTATTTACTAAAATCTATGAGAATAGTCAGGTAAAAACTTTGATATACAGAAAGGACTTTAATTAATTCTTCCTTACATTTCTGCAGTTGTCATCCTTTTTATACAAAAAGAGGTATAGTTAAAAGTCAGTGTCTTAGGTTAAGCAGACTGACTTCTGAAGGTAGTGAATTTGGTTAAGAATTAATATTATTATTCATTTATTTATTTTTTATGCCCAGGAGTTGTCTAGGAGATTTGATAGAGTAGGTTGCTACGGAGGTAAAATGTAAAAAAAAGATTGACTTCCGACTGATAATAAAGGGTAGTTTTAAAGTAAACAAGGTTGGTTTTAAGGACAAGAAAGATTCTAACAACATTTTTATAACTTATTCTGTTGATACTAATACCATTAAACAGATTATTCCTAACAAATGGAAAATTTTGTGTCGTAATGAAGAAATGATTTTTGTTTATAAGAAAGGATACAACTTGAAGAATATTTTAGAAGGAAATTATAATGACATCACTTTTAACTCAGGGGTCATTGAAACTTCCCCATGTAAATGGATGGAAACAGTACTGTTACATCCCTACTGCATCTGGTTTTAAAGTTCATAATGCTAACAGTTTTTTATTTGAGTAGTGTTTTTTCATATAAAATTGGAAACATAGTATTGGTGTAATGATCTACTTGCCCTACATTTTCTGCAGGGAAAACTATTAGAAGTCTAAGTCAAAGAATTTATGAACATGTCTTAGCAGTTAAGAATAAAAATGATAGTGCATTAGTGGGGCATTCATTGAACTGTGTAACATTTAAAACATTCCATTTCTGTGTGATTGAAAAATTAATTTTCGATCACAAAGTTTGAGATGTAAACAATCAATTAGAGTGAAGTTAATTTTATTGGCAAATACATTTGCATTCAGCAAGAATTCCTGGACTTAATGGACATTTTAATACGTAAATTAAAGAAGAAAAAGGGCTGAATATTGTTATTTAAGATATTATTTGTGCTAGCATGGATGTTTTGTCTAGGTGATAAAGCATTGAAAAGTGGTTTGTTGGTTTTAGATGATCTACAAATGTTTTCAGTATTTAAATGGCTCACTGGTTTTTCATTATTGTTTCTGTAGAAGTTTTTAAGATTAAAAGACAAATTGATTAAATGTTGAAGGAGGGTCAGTGTTACTTTGCTTTTTGACATATGAACAAATAGGATTTGCAGGCTAAAGAGAAATTGCATCAGGCTATTTCTAGATGAAGGAACTCTAAGATGTAGGCAATTTATTGTCAGCAAAAAAAAAGCGAGTTCCTCAGATGACATGGAATATGGCTAAGCAGAATTTTTAGCCAGTAGACCACTGATGAATAGCTTATTATGGAGTTCTGATTTCTATTAAAAATCTGATACTATATTAATTCTTAGTTACTATGTAAATTAGTAGACCACTGAAGAACAGCTTATTATGGGGTTCTGATTTCTACTAGAGATCGGATACTACATTAATTCTTAGTTACTATCTAACTAGGGCTGATGAAATTTTTATTGGAAGCCAGGCAGGAATCTCCATCTTTAAAGGGTTTGATTAGTTGGGCACACAGATGCTGAACATACAGTATTCCTCAACCTCTTAGACCAAGAAATCTGGACAAATCCTAAAATAATGTGGGGACAAAGACCAAAAAATAGGTACAGATTTTAAATACTGCTCTTATAGACTTAGAAAGCTGCTAGAATAACAGGTTTTGTGTTAGCATACATTTTACGAAGGCTATGAAGTCTGAAACTCAAGTATATGTCTTTATTTAGTCATGTCAATCCTCAGTGATTTGCCAGAAAATATATATAATTTTTTATGAGGAAAAGACCAACATTATGAGACAAAAATCTGGACATTCTGCAAAAATCTGGGTAGTTGAGAGGTATGAAAAGGAATATTAACTCTAGTCCAATGGATTAAAGCAGTGAATCATAGGTTGGGTTAGGTTATTAGACAAGGAAATCACAAAATCATTTTGTCTAAAGACTTGTTTTCTTTCAAGGTTTGCTACAAAATTGAGATAATTTACTTATTTATTTATTTTGCTTAGCGGTACCTTCATATGCATATTTATATGCATGTACTCAATGAATGTATCCACTAGCTACAAATGGTGGTGGGAGGGGTAATGGGGCATTGTGGACCATTGGGATATACACATTTTGGAAGTGTCGAGTGTTACAGTTATTTAACGAACAGATACAAGACATGTTTGATGTGATGTTTACTATTCTTGCCCAACTAATGTCCATTTTTCTTTCCATTGCTAGCAGAAAACATTCAATATATGAACAACATTCAGGCAAAACTATTACTTCTTTGGATGAGAATCAGTAAGAAAACTATCACTAGAAACTGGAACAGAAATGTGGCATTTACATTGCAGGATGTGAGACCAGTTATGAATAAGACAGACTAGGAAAGGAAAACACCTCAGAATCATTGGCAAAAGCATCTGGCTTCTTGGCAGATATTGAATCCCTACTAGGGACATCATCAGTGGAATTCTAGAGCTGTTTGAAGAAGGGTAGCTTGATGTATATCAGTCTGGAAGATGGTGTGTGTGTGTGTGTGTGTGTGTGTGTGTGTGTGTGTGTGTGTGTGTGTGTGTGTGTGTGTGTGTGTGTGTGTGTGCAGAATCTTATTCCTAGCTTTTAGTCAGGCTTTGATATGTTAGGCTGTGTACATCTTTCATAGCGCACATCAAACAAGGTTTATTACAACACCCTGATTAATAATTAGAATTTTGGCTAAAACACTGACATGAGATGTGTATGGCTTTCTTAATGCAAGCCATATTTATAGAACTAATTTCATCTCTCTTTTATTAAAGAAGTGGAATCACTGTCAGTTAAAACTGATTTTGTGTACATCTATTACGGTGTGTGAGTTTCACGTGATGTATATCATAACTTCTGCATAGTGCAAAAAAAGATAAGGTAAAAAATTGAGAAAGGAGGGGTTTGAAGAAAAGTATTTATAGGAAATAGAAGGTACAGAGGTAAGCAAACATGTAGAAAAGTGATGGAAATATTACAAGGATATGCAGAATGCAGAATATTTCAATATACCTTGACTATGATATGATCGGGTCTATATTAGAACATCAAAGTTTTACAACTTTGAATGTTCTAATATCAACCCCTATTCAGTGAACGCTGAAAATAGTGAAGCTGCGGAACACCAAATTTCTTCCTAGGGAAGGAATTCGGTTGGCCGTTCCTGTGGCTTCGCTATGTTCAGCACTTTGGTGGAAAGTTACAAGTCAGGATCAGGTAAGTGTGTGATTGTGTGGATGTGAGGGTTAGGGTGCAGGGTAGGTGAGTTAGGGTTAGGGCGCAGGTCAGGTAAGTGTGAGATTGTGTGGACGTGAGGGTTAGGGTAGGGTAGGTGAGTTAGGGCGCGGGTGAGGTGTGTGTGTGATAGTGACGGACCTTAGGGTTAGGGTTTGGGTTAAGGTAAGTGGATAGCTAGTGGTGTGTGTGTACAGTTTAATGTAGGGTTAGATGTAGGATTTTAGGTGTATGTGTGTGGATTGTGGTTTGTTTGGTGTGTTTGTGTTGTGTGTATGTGTGTCGGAACAGCAAATTTTTTCCCTGGGAAAAAATTCGCTGTTCTGCATGTTCGATATTGTCAGCGTTCACTGAATAGGGGTCGATAGTAGAACATTCGACGTTTTAAAAAGTTGATGTTCTACTATAGACCTGATATGATCTTGGTAACTCTGCTTGACAAAATTATTATTACAAGTACACTGATTTTCTCTAAGTCCAACATCTCACTTTTTCTATGGTTTGCAGGTCAAAAAACTCTTCACATCTATCATAATAAAAATTTGTCTGTGTTGCCTTTCTTTCAGAAACTATGATGCAAACAGTACAGCATTAAAATGTCTTAGCATCAGCAATAACGCAGGGAGAAGTACCACAACTTGCAAAAGTATATTTCTGTATTCCAGAATTGAAAGAAAATCTAAATTTTCATGTACCAGGTTCATTTGTGAGACATTATTGATCTATAATCTATCATGTAATCACTAATGTGTAGATCCTATCCTTGTTATTTAGAGACTAAGACTGCAGTATCACATGGATATCTCCCTGTCAAGCGACACAGCTATCTCAGAGTTTGTGTGCGTGTATCTGTGAGAACTCAAAAACAGTTGCGTCAGAGATATATTTTTCAAATGTCAATTGTTACATGAAATGGTCAGTTATATCGGTGTCATATTTCTATCATGGCTGCCACATTTTCTGAATTGGCATATTCCATATCAGATTTTTGACACTTTGGCCCATTCTTTTCATCCTCCCATTGCACTACAGATATTTATGACAAAGTACATGTTTCAGACCTCATTGCTTATAAAGAGTACATCATTTCTTGATTATGAATTGTGGACCATTTTGTAATATTACTTCATCAGACATACCATGCTTAAAATCTGATATCAACACTGTGTTAATAGGTTGACTAATAGTCTCACACAAATGTACTTCTGCTTATTTTGAATCATAATCAGCACACAGGAGATAATGGGTGTCTTTAAAATGAAATAGATTACTCCCAGTTTAACACAAGGAAAAATTCATACCTCAACATTTGCTCTTTTTGATTATGATTTCTGAATGTACTGCACATTTAATACCCTTGAATTTTCTGTCTGATTTGCTCAACATCTAGGACAATAAAGAACACTCTGTTTTTTCTGGTATGACTCATGGATATTATTTAAGAAAGCATCATACAAATGAACTGGAAAGATAATTCTGTTGCCTTTAAACATTAGCAACTAAATGTTTACAAAATAGTAAATTCCCAGAGAGACGTTGTAGATGGGTTTCTTGTTTGCTTCGCTTTGCTGTGCTCTCTGGATGAATTTTCTGACAATTTTTCAAATAACTTAGTTATGACTGAGTCTTTGATCATAATCCAGTGTACTTTCAAATCAATTAATTCAAGTATAGCAGTCCACCTCAGATTTCAAAGTGGAGGGGGTATTCATGCAACTCAAAGAAGTCTGTTTTATGTAAACAATATACCCCAATAACATTACTTAAAGCAAAGCAGTTCCTCCTATGATAAGTTGTTCCTCTTTTAAACTCTCAAGATTCTTAAACCATAGTAGCCATTTATCTGCCTATGTGGTTCCTGCCAAACATTCTTCTCATGGTCAGCCTACTCATTATAAAGGATCGCACCTCTTCCACTATAGGCTGCTAGTCTGGACTTGCAATGGCTGGTAATAACCTTTTTTGCTAGTAATGCAATAAAGCTCACTAAACCCAGTGCATGTATTTCAAATCCTTCCAACAAGACACCGTCCAAGGGAAGTAATTCTGGAGTCAGAATCAACTCCTTATGTAAGACATCTGTTAACAGCTGCTACAATTCATTAAAAAGTTCTGCAATTTTTTTCTTGCTATATTTTGAATTAGTTAAATCAAAGAAGTTACGTCTTACCATAACGTTCCAGCTGTGTTGTCGATCTTCATCTATTCTTGACTAATGGATTATGGTTCTGATCCCCAGAACCAATCCGGTAATTATATAGCTCATGCCAGCCAAAAAAACTCTCAAGCTAATAGTTTCCCCATAATGCCCCTCACTACATTACCTCAGATTGAGTTTGAAGACTTATAGAACAAAAGAAGGAAACTAATCCCAAATAAAGAAGCCATGTCCAAGGAAGAGTCCCTCTCCACAAAGGTGGTGCCTCAACGGATCCTGGAGACTATTGCCCCATAAGCCTGACTAGCTTGGTCTGCAAAGCTATGGAAAGGATCATCATGGACCTCATAAATAAAGATATTGGGGACCTACAGACACTGGATCCTACCCATTTCGGCTTTGTTAAGGGCAGATCCTGCCTCTTAAACCTGGTTGATTTCTTTGAAACAGTCACCAAGGCCATTGACGAGGGGAAGGTGGTCCACACAGTCTACCTGGACCTCGCAAAAGCCTTTGATACAATACCCCACTCGGGCATTATAGATAAGCTCACCAGCTTAAATATAAACCCCTATGTCACTAGACAGGTTGCAAACTGGCTCAAGGACAGAACCCACATGGTTAGAATTGCTGGAGCCATGTCAAACTCCAAACCAGTTACAAGTGGCATCCCACAAGGCTCAGTCCTGGGACCTCTCTTGTTCGGTATATATTTCTCGGAGGTAAAGGCCAACACGGAAGGACTGTGGCTGACCAAGTTCACAGATGACTGCAAACTGGGCACCATAATCAACTCTCCAGCCGACACAAGCATCCTACAAAAGGGCCTCATAGAAACAGACAACTGGTGCCAGAGCCTTGGCCTCAAGCTAAACGCCAAAAAGTGTATAGTCATCTGCTTTGGCAAAAACAAAGTGCCCACAAATTACCACATAGGTGGTAATCCATTAAGTACGGAAGAAGTAATTAGGGACCTGGGGACCCAAGTTGATAGCAATCTCTCATTTGACAACCACGTGGCCAAAGTGGTTAGAAAATCATTTTATATAGCCCACCTAATCATGAAGGGATTCACATCTAGATCAGGGGAGGTCATCGTGCCTCTTTACTCATCCCTCATCAGGCCCATAATTGAGTACAATGCCCCTTTTGGGATGTACCTTACCAGACACCTACAGCAACTGGAAAGACCCCAAAAGTACCTCACCAAGAGGATCAAAGGGCTCAAACAGATGCCATATGCTGCCCGGTTAAAGAAACTCCAGCTCTACTCAGTGGCATACCGCCTGCTCAGAGGCGATCTGTGCCTGATGTATAAAGCCATGTCCAACCTGGAATTAATGAACATGCTGCACCTCAGAAAATCCAAATCTCATCGAGCTACGCGCTTGAGAGACTTGAACCTCAGCACTGAAATAAATAGGACATGCTGGAGGGACAGATTCATAACCCAGAGGCTCCCTTCACTCTGGAATAAAATCCCAGTCCAGGTTAGGCAGAGCCCCTCATTGACCCTCTTCAAGAGGAATCTTGATGAGTGGATAGGAGATCGTAGGTTTACCCCGGGTATCACTTCTGTGTCACTGTTAAACAGAGGCACAGTATACTAACCTCGAAAAAGGGCATAGCAAAATTCATTTAAAATGGGCTGCGAAAGCCAAACACACTCTGGCTAGGCTTATAAATGCCCTAGGGCAGATAGCCTAGTATGAACCTATGAACCTATGAATGTCCTAACAGAAAAACTCAGGAGAAAAAAATTTGCTCCACCAGGAATCCACAGGAGGGGGAAGGAGGGTGGGATGCCAAGAACAGATGAAGATCAACAGTATAGATGGAATGTTATGGTAAGACATAACTTCTTTATCTGATGTTGTCAATCTTCATCTATTCTTGACTGATGGGATAGAATTCCCAGCTACTTTAGATCCTGGGTGGACCTATGAAAGGATATTCCTGAGAAAGTACAGTTTTGTACCTACCATAAATGTAGATGTTCGAGTGTATATACTGCTGCAGTCATCACACTTGGGGTTATCCTGCCGTCAGGCGGTCCCGCAGTCGGCCGAATCCCAAAGTCCTGGTCCGGCGTCGGTTGTCATCGCTTCTTCCCTGATGTCAGTGTGACAGGGGTATAAAAGAGGCAGCCGACGCCATTTTCTTTAGTTTTTCTTGCCCCAGATGTCAGGTGCCCCCAACTAGGAAGGCAATACAATAACTATGCAAAAATACCTTAGTATATAAACTGTAGTACTAGCTGTTAGCAAATACACCATATAGACATGCCCTGATTGATGTACATGGAGTTATAAGTAACACCCTGGTATGTAGAGGGGATGGTGGGAGGATAACCTGGACTGCAGCAGTATATACACTCGAACATCTACATTTATGGTAGGTACAAAACTGTACTATGTTCATCGTGTTATACTGCTGCAGTCATCACACTTGGGTTGAATCCCAAAGCTATGGATGGGTGGCTGGTACTAAACTGGGTTAGGTGAAGCTAGGATGCCCTGCAGAACTGCAGTGGCAAAACCAGCTCTGGTTTTTGAGTATAATGGAAGGTGGTAGTGCTTGGTAAAGGTGTGCACTGAACTCCAAGTAGCTGCCTCCAGAATGTCCTTGGTTGGAACCCCCCTGAGAAAGGCTGCTGAGGTAGCTGTAGCCCTGGTAGAATGGGACCTAATATTAACAGTGTGAGTAGCAGAAGCAGATACAATGTGCTATCCCATTTGGAGATGGTCTGTTTTGAAATAGCCTTTCCTTGTGAACCTGCAGCATAGGATACAAAGAGTTGGTCAGTTTTTCTGAAGGTCTTTGTCTTATCTAAATAGTAACATAGCTGTCTGTGAATGTCCAAAGAGTGAAGGAGTCTTTCTCCTTTATTCTGGGGGTTTGGATAAAAGGTGGGTAAATGAATGGTCTGATTCAAAGCCACACTGGATACTACCTTTGGCATAAAGGTAGGGTTAGTTCGTAAAGAGACTCTGTCCTGATGGAAAATGATGAAAGGTTCCACTGCCATAAGTGCCTGTAGTTCTAAGACCATGCGTGCTGAGGTAATAGCCAGCAACAGAGCTGTTTTCCATGACAAGTATTGTAGTTCTGCTGAGAAGGCTGGTTCGAAAGGAGGCAGTGTTAATTTTTCTACAATGAAGTTGAGGTCCCAAGCTGGCATTGGGGGTTTTCTGGGGGGTTTTATATTCTTAGCCCCTCTGAGAAACTGCCTCAGTAAAGGGTGTGAGAATATGGGAGGATCCGTATTATATTGAGCTGAAATGGCTGAAGCATGGATCTTAATGGATGAGAAAGAAAGGCCTTTGTGTAGCATCTCAGTTAAGTATTGCAGTATTTGAGGAATGTTTGGTATCCGAGGATTTTGGCCTTTAGCCTGGTTCCATGCACAAAATCTTTTCCATTTGTCTGAGTAAGTTTTTCTAGTGCTGGGCCTTCTGGCCTCCAAGATGACATTCAGGACGTCCTTTGAGATAAGTGCTGATTGATAATTCAAGGTATTCTCCATGCAGCTAAATTTAAAGTCCTGAGCTGGCTGTGAAGGATCTGAGAGTTTTTCTGGGTCAGCAGCAGTGGGAATTGAGGCAAGATCCATGGAGGGCTGATAGTCAAGTTCCTTAGTAATGGGTACCAGTGCTGGCGTGGCCAGTCCGGAGCAATGAGGATCATTTGTGGTCTGTCTGATCTGACTTTCAGTAGTACCTTGGTCAATAGAGGTAGTGGTGGGAAGGCATAGACTGTCAATGCTGTCCAACTGAATGATAGGACGTCCACTTTCCAGGCTAGGGAGTGATAAGTCCTTGTGCAAAATTTCTGTAGCTGGCAATTGTTGGGGGAGGCAAATAGATCTATGTCTGGGCGTCCCCACCTTTGAGTTATCATTGAAAATACATGTGGGTGTAGTCTCCACTCGTGAGGATCTGCCATATTTCTGCTTAATTCGTCTGCCAATATGTTTTCCTTTCCTGGCAGGAATTGTGCTTGCAGTTGTACTTGGTAAGTCAATGCTGTGTTCCACAAGGTCATTGCCTGTCTGCATAAAGGGTAGGAGTGTGTTCCTCTCGGTTTGTTTATGTACCACATAACTGTGGTGTTGTCTGTCCTTAATAGTAGTTGTCCTGGATGCAAGAGGTCCTTGAAGGCTGTCAGTGCATTTTGCACAGCTAGCATCTCCTTTTGTTTGATGTGAAGATGCATTTGTTTTGCAGACCATTTGCCCTGTATGCACTGTCCTGCCATGTGTGCTCCTCAGGCGTAGTCTGAAGAATCTGTTGTCATAGTTTGGTTTGCTGGAGGTAAGACAAAAAGAAGACCCTTGTTTATTTGACATGCTTGAGCCCACCATAGGAACTCTTTTTGAAGGCAGGGAATGAGAGGTATACTTGATTCGAGGCTGTGCCTGTGTTGAGTCCATACACTTTTCAGGTACCATTGTAATTTCCTCATATGCAACTTTGCATATGGGATTAGTTGAATGCAGGATGCCATGAACCCCAGTGCCTGCAGGATTTTCCTTGCAGTGAGCTGGGTAAAAGTTGCCATCTTTTTGAAGTATTGAGTCAATTGTTTTTGTTTGTCTGGCGTGAGATAAGCCATCTGGGCCATTGTATTTAAGCTGGCACCCAGGAATATTATCTGTTGCGAGGGTATTAGCTTTGACTTCTTTTTGTTTACTGTGTACCCTAGGCAACTGAGCAGCTTTGTTACAAATGCCAGATGCTGTAATAGAATGTCCTTGCTGTCCACTTGGATCAGGCAGTCATCCAGATATGGATAAATTTGTATTCCTTGTTGTCTGCAGTATGCAATTACTGATGCCAGGCATTTCGTAAATACTCTGGGCGCAGTAGATAAGCCAAAGGGCAATGCAGAGAATTGATAATGCGTTGTACCTGCCAAAAATCTGAGGTATCTTCTGCAATCTTGTCTGATAGGGACATGCAGGTATGCCTCTTTGAGGTCCAACGTTACCAGCCAAGACTCCTTGCCCAGCATGGGAAGAAGCTGCTGTAGTGTGAGCATTTTGAATTTGGGTACCTCCAGGTATGTGTTTAGAATTGAGAGGTCTAAAATGGGTCTCCAGGCTTTGTCCTTTCTTGGTACGAAAAATAGTCTTGAGTAAAAACCTTGGCCTTGCTCCTTTGTAGGTACCTTTTGAATTGCTTTCATATCCATGAGAGCTGAAATTTGTGTTTGTGCCTCTGCCCATTGGTTTGGAGGCAGATTTGGCATGCCTCTCATCCGTGGTAAAGTGTGAAAATGAAATCTGTAGCCTCGGGTAATAATATCCAGAACCCATTTGTCCTTTGTTATGATGTGCCAATTTTGTGGAAATAGAGCCAGTTTTCCTCCCAAAGGTGCTGCCAGGGCAATTTTGCTTGGCAGGCGAAGAGGGAAGTCATTGTGTTTGTTTCCTGAAGGGTTGAGATCTTTCGTCTCCACCTCTTTGAGTTGTTGTATGCCATTGTCTAGGCCTGAAAGAACCTTGTGGCTGACCTCTGCCCCTTGGGCGTCTGTACCTACCTCTTTGGGGTCTGTCTGATGCAGGAAAGGACCATTTTTTTATGGCCAGTTTCTGCTGAAGCGAGGAGGTTGTACCTATAAAAAAATCTTTAACTGTTTGCATAGATTTTGCCTTTTCTTCCATTTTCTTTAAAACTTCCTCTGCTTTGACACAAAATAACACATCTTTCTGCAATGGAGCATCCAATAACTTTGCTTTAACATGTTCTGGTAAGGCTTTCTCTTTTAACCAAGCATGCCTACGTATTACAGACCCTGTGACAGCTGCTCTACATGAGGCTTCCAATGAATCAAAACCACACTGTAAGGTATGCTTTCCCACCTGTTCTGCTGCATGCAGCAAATCCTGCATCTCTTTGAAATCAGGTTGATCTGTCTGAGGGATCATTTTCTGCTTTAACTGTGTAATCAAGTACTGCTGGTATTTTAGCATGTGGAATTGGCAGTTTAAGGTCCTCATTGCCAAAGTGGCAGACGTATACACTTTCTTACCCCATCTTTCTAATGCTCTGGAATCTCTTTCAGAAGGGAGTGGATTCTTAGCAGTTGAGGCCTTAACCCCTTTGGGACCCTGGGAAATGGTCTCGGGGAATGCAGCAGGACTTTTATATAGAAACTTATGAGTATCAGGAACTCGGTAGTATCTGTCTGGTTTAGCTTTTGCAGGAGGTAAGGAATCTGGGTTTAGACTAGATTCGGTGTAAACATCATCCAAAATGTCTAAAACTGGAGGAATTGCCAGGGGTTGCTGTGGAAGAAGAAGAAACTCACAGAGTCTTTTCTTAGAGTCAGAGTAATCTTGGCCTTCCCAGTGGAAGTGTTCCCTCATGGTGTGCAAAGTTTCCCCAAAAGAGTGGTCTTCAGGGGGGGAGACAGAGGGAATGGACTCTTCAGCATCTGAGTCTTCATAAGGAGGGAAGGAATAATCCTGGTCCTCAGAGTTAGCTGAGGAAATGGATGCTTGGTCAGAGGAAGGATCATCTTCCTCCAGTCTAGGTCTTTTGTCTGGTGGCGGTTGGGTACCCCTGATAAGGGTAATTAAATCCTCAGCCATCTTAAGCATCTGTTTTTTAGGCATAGGGGCCTGTGGGGGGGGTGTGTGAACCCGGTTTCCTAACTTTCAAGGGGGCTTTAAGTTTAGCATAAGACTTAATAGAGATAGTTGGTTTGAAGACACCTTCAGAAACCGAAGGCCTATCCAATATCTCCAGATCACCGTCAGGGCCGGCGTCCGAGGGGTGAGATGGAACCGGCTCCTGAGGCCCAGCTGATTCGGTCTGGGAGGCTGTCAGAATTTCTAAATCAGCGGTAGTCAGGGGCTGTGTAGGCACCTCGCTGAAAACCGGAGAACCGGCGGCAGGCCTTGCTGAGGTCTCGGTATCTGGTCTTGGCCTTGGCTGCCTGTCCTTATCCTTGCATTTTGTAATCATTGCTGATGTCGGCTGTTCCGACGGCATGCTATAGTTAAATTTTCTGCCAAAATAATGTTGGGCGAATTCTTCCCAACGCTTGATTGTACGTTTGTTGAATGTAGCACAAAACCAACAACCAGAGACGTCGTGGTCTGGGCCTAGGCAAGGAATACAATAAGAATGAAAATCCTTATGAGGTATTTGCTTCCCACAAGAAATGCAATTATTAACTTTGTCTGACATAGGTCTGAGGCAAGAAAAGTTTCCCCAATGGGGTACTTAGCTTTAGAGAAGACTTCGGGCTGAAATTCGATGCGAAAATCTCAGGAGCTGGCCGACTGGCACTTGCGAACTGCTTCTGCTTCGGGCACCGCGCGGCAAGAAAGACAGAAGAAAATGGCGTCGGCTGCCTCTTTTATATCCCTGTCACACTGACGTCAAGGAAGAAGCGATGACAACCGACGCCGGACCAGGACTTTGGGATTCGGCCGACTGCGGGACCGCCTGACGGCAGGATAACCCCAAGTGTGATGACTGCAGCAGTATAACACGATGAACATCCATAGAACCAAATGTGGCTCTTCAACTGGAGATCATATCCAATTTGTAATGAGTAATAAAGGTATGTGGAGTAGCCCATGTTGCTGCTGCGCATATTTTACTCAAGGAAGCTTTAGAATGGAAAACAGCTGAAGTAGCCATAGATCTGCTGGAATGTGCCTTCACCGGCATTGGAAGCTTTAGATTCTTTCTGTTATAAATGAACGTAATGCAGTCTCTCAGCCATTTGACAAGGTAACCTTAGAAACAGACTTCCCTAAAGTTGCACCAAAGAAGGAAACAAATAATTGTTCTGATCTCCTAAATTGTTTAGTTCTGTTGAGACAGAAACGTAATTGTCTGTGAATATCTAACAGGTGTAAGCAGTATTCGCCTTTACTGGAAAATTTTGGAAAGAAGAGAGGTAAGTCTATAGCCTGATTAATGCTGGAATCTGAGACCACCTTTGGAAGAAAGGATGCATTGGTCCTGAATGTAACTCTATACTTATGGAAAATTAAGTAAGGGGTCTTAGAACATAAGGCTTCTAATCAGAAACATGTCTTGCAAAGGTGATAGCTATAAGCAAAAGTGTTTTCCAAGAGAGGAACTAAGTCACAAGTAGCTGCTGGTTCAAAGGGGGGAAAGTACCAATGACTGCAAGACAGTAGTCAGGTCCCATGGTAGTAGAGGATCTTGAAATGGAGGCTTTAAATGGACAGTACCCTTGAGGAAGAACTTACAAAGTATGTGTGATATTAATGTTAGATCTCCAAAGCTACCCTACTAAAAGAACAGCCAAAAATTCTAGAACATTTTCCACTGGGGCTGAAAAGGGGTGAAAGCCATTATCACAAGCCCAGATAGAAAATCTCTTCCATTTACTGAGGTAGAGATTCCTGGTGGATGGTTTATGAGATGCCAGCAAAAGTTTTCATACTGGGGATGGAGTATCATTATGCCTGGTGACTGATGGAATTGGAGGAACCAAGCAGTGAGCTTGAGACTTTGAAGACTGGGATGCACCAGTCCCTGAGTGCGAGACAGAAGGTCTGAAACTGGGTCCAGAATCCATGGATGGTGAACTAGATAAGGTCATAAGAAGGGAAACCAAATGACAATTACTTTGCTTCTCAACCTGGCTGCTTTTTTGAGGAAAAGAGGGATCAGAGGAAAGGGGAAAGTCATATAGGAGACCCGGGGGCCAATCGAGGAGAAGAGCATCTCTCAGGGACTCCCACTGAGGAGGGATTAGGGCAAGGTAGCTTCTGCACTTGTTGCTTAGGGGTGAAGCAAAAAGGTGGCAACAAGGCTGGACCCAGCAATGAAAGATGATCTTTGCTATCTTGGGCTGTCCTTCCCAGATAATGCCTCCTCACCCCATCTGGTAGGCATCGGTGGTCACTATGGCTTTGGGATGAGGAGAGACAAAGGGACAGCCCAAGAGAACTTGTTTGGATTCCATCCACCAGGATAGGTCCTTTTTGCAGTGACTAGTGATAAGTATGGGGTGGTTCATTGAGTGGGTTAGAATGGACCATTGATTTGTAAGAAGCCATTGCAATAATCTCATGTGAAATCTTGCTAGTGGGACCAGAGTGATCACCGCTGCCATGGACCCTAATGCCCAAAGCAGTAGTCGGACTGGTACTTTGAGCGCAGAAGAGAATGAAATTGAGATTTTATTTTCTGTTTTCTGAGAGCAGGTAAGGAGGCCACACAAGAGAGAGTGTTGAGACGAGCTCCGATAAATTCCATATCCTGAGAAGGGGTCAGTTGAGACTTTGTAAGATTGACAGCAATGCTTAGATGCAGAAACAATTGCAGGATGAATTCTGTCACCTGTAGCAGTAGATGTCAGGTGGAAGTGGTGATGAGCATGTCATCTAGATATGGAAACACCCATAATCCGAGCAGTCTCAAGTGAGCTGTTATTGCTGCCATACATTTGGTGAACACCTTGGGGCCTGTAGTGAGGCTAAAGGGCAGCACCCTGAACTGATAGTGAATGGCTCCTAGCCAGAAGTGGAGAAACCATCTTGAGTGTTTGTCCCTTTTTATTTGGTAATATGTGTCTTGAAGGTCTATAGAGCACATCCAATCATTTTTTTCTAGAAAGGAAGTGCTGACTGAACCATGACCATCTGGAATTTTGAACTATTGAACAAATTTGTTTAGAATGCTAAGATCCCAGAATCTGTCTCCAGTCTCCTGTCGTTTTTGGCACAAAAAGAACCTTGAGTAAAATCCAGATCCTATCTGGTCTGGTGGGACTTCTTGGATGACTCTTTTTTTCTAGCAGCTTCTGTATTTCTAAGGCTGCTTGGTCCCTCTGACTGGGGTGGAACATTGGGGAGTCTTGTTCAAGTTCTTGGATAAAGGGTGAAAGGGATAAGGTAACATCTGGAAATAATTCTTAACACCCAGGCATCTGTGGTTACTTGTCGCCAGGCTGTTGGGTGCAAAGAAAATATTTTCCCTGACTACCTCCAGATGTACGCAATCAGGCCTCCTTTCAGGATGCTGATAGGGTTGGCCAGAGAAAGACTCCCTGGAACCCTGGATGTTCATCATGTTTCACTGTTGCAGTCATTACTCTTGGGTTATCCTGCTGGCAGACCACCTTCGGTCAGCCAGAATTCCAAAGTATAGGTCCGGCGTCAGTTGCTGTCATCTCTTCCCTGACGTCAGTGCACCAGGGGTATAAAAGATGCAGCCGACGCCATTTTCTTCAGTCTTTCTTGCCGCGCAGTGCCCGAAGCAAAAGCAGATCGCAAGTGCCGGTTGGCTGACTTCTGAGATTTTCAAATCCGAATTTCAGAACCAAAGTCTTCATTAAAGCTAAGTACCCCATTAGGGAAACTTTTTTCTTGCTCCAGACCGATGTCAGAAAAAGTTAACAATTGTATTTCTTGTGGGAAGCAAATACCTCATAAGGATTTTCACTCTTACTGTATTCCTTGCCTAGGCCCTGATCACAACGTTGCTAGCTGTCACTTTTGTGCTAGATTTAACCAACGCACTATCAAACGGTTCGATTTTGCATTTCATTACTTTGACCGAAGATTTAATTATATAATGCCGTTGGACCAGCCGACAACCGGAGTTTACAAAAAATGCAAGGACAAGGATAGGCATTCGAGGTCCAGAACTGATGACGAAGCTTCTACAAGGCCAGTCGCCAGTTTGCCGGTTCTCAGTGAGGCACTTTCGCAGCCCCTGGCGCCCGCTACCTCGAGCCACATGCCGCTACCGACTCCCACGTGGAGCCGACTGGGCCTCTGGATACTCAAGGTACTGGACACTCGGAAATCATTCCCTCAGATGGGTCCGGAGCCGCTGAAGCAGGCATCGGCTTCTGAGGGTGTCTTTAGACCTACACAACTATATATTAAGACATCTTCAGCTTCAAAGACTAAAGCAGCTCTAAAGACATAGAAACAAGTACAGCATTCTCCTACTCAGACTTCCATGACTAAAAAACAGATGCTCAAAAATGGCCGAAGACCTAATTACTTTGATCAGGGGCTACCATCCCCCTCCTGATAACAGGCCTAGGCAAGAGACAAGAGTATGATTCTTCTGATCAGGTATCTATTTCCTCTGATTCCTCTTCTGAACAGGATTACTCCATGCTTCCCTATGAGGATTCTGGTGCTGAAGAATCCATTCCTTCAGCCTCTCCTCCTGAGGATTATTCTTTTGGGGAAACCCTGCATACTATGAGGGAGCATTTCCACTGGGAGAGCCAAGATTATTCTGAATCTAAGAAAAGGCTCAGAGACTTTCTGCTTCTTCTTCAGCATAGACCCCTTGCTATTCCACCTGTTCTAGACATTGTAGATGATGTATTTTCCCCTGACTCTTTACCCCCTGCACCTGCTAAGCCAGACAGATACTACAGGGTCCTGGATTCCCATAAATTCCTATATAAAAAGCCCACTGCTGACCCAGAAACTATATCTCAGGGTCCCAAGGGGGTTAAAGCTTCCACTGCAAAAAACCCTGTCCCCTCTGATAGGGATTCTAGGGCTCTAGACAGATGGGGGAAAAAAGTCTACACTTCTGCTACCCTGGCTGTAAGGGCTTTAAATTGTCAGTTTCATACGCTTAAATATCAGCAATATTTAATGTCACTGCTTAAACAGAAAATGTTGACAAATACTGAATGTTCAGAGAACAAGGAATTGCAGGATTTATTGCATGCAACTGAACAAGTGGGAAAGCATACTTTGCAATGTGGTTATGATTCACTGGAGGCCCCTTGCAGGGCCGCTGTTACAGGTTCTGTTATTAGAAGGCATGCTTGGTTAAAGGAACAGAATCTGCCTGATCATGTTAAAGCAAAATTATTAGATGCACCATTACAGCATGATACTTTGTTTGGTACTAAAGCAGAAGAGGTGTTGAAAAAAAAATGGAGGATAAAGCAAAATCCATGCAGACAGTCAAGGATTATTTACAGGTAAAGCCACCCAGGTTTAGCAGGAACTGGCCTTCTAAAAACTGGTCCTTTCCAGTGTCAGACAGACTACAAAGAGGCAGATACAGGCATCCCAAAGGCAGATCTCATCCCCAAGGCTCATACAGGCCTAAACAATGGGGTGCTCCTACCTCCAAAAGTGGAGAAGACAAATCACAACCTTACAGGAAACAGTCCCAATGACTTTCCTCTACCAGTTCCAAGCAGTTTTCTTTTGACAGCCCCCTTAGGGGGAAAACTAGCAGTTTTTTCATCAAATTGGAAAATGGTTACCCAAGACAAATGGGTCCTGAACATAGTGTCCCAAGGCTACAGTTTCCATTTTCACACTCTACCAAGGTCAAAGGGCATGCCAGACCTGCCACACAATCACTGAGCAGAGGCACAAAAGCAAATTACAGCCCTCATGGACATGAGGGCCATTCAGCAAGTACCACAACAAGAGCAGGGGCAAGGATTTTACTCCAGACTTTTCCTAGTACCCAGGAAGGACAAAACCTGGAGACCAATACTGGACCTGTCTATACTAAATACATTTCTGGAAGTTCCAAAATTCAAGATGTTGACTCTACAGCAGCTACTGCCCATGCTGGGCAAGAAGGCTTGGCTCGTAACTTTGGACCTACAAGAGGCATACCTGCATGTCCCGATCAGACAATCTTGCAGAAGATACCTAAGATTCATAGCTGGCTCAATGCATTACTAATTCTCTGCACTGCCCTTTGGCTTATCTACTGCGCCCAGGGTCTTCACAAAATGCCTGGCACCAGTAATTGCATTTTGCAGACAAAAAGAATTCAAATATATCCCTACTTGGACGACTGCCTAATTCAAGCAGAGAACAAAGACACTCTTCTAAAGCATCTGGCATTTGTAAAAAGATTACTAATTAGCCTAGGGTACACAGTAAACGAAAATAAATCAAAACTAGTGCCCTCTCAAGAGATAATATTCCTGGGTGCAAGCTTAAATACAACTGCCCGGATGGCTTATCTCACGTCAGAAAAGCAAAAGCAACTGACTACTTACTTCAAGAAATTGGCAACAGAAACCCACTTATCTGCAAGGAAAATCCTGCAGGCCTTGGGTTTCATGGCATCCTGCATCCTACTAATTCCATATGCCAGACTGCATATGAGGAAACTACAATGGTATCTGAAAAGTGTTTGGACTCAGAATTGCCACAGCCTGGAGACAGTAATTGCACTCATTCCCTGCCTACAACAGGAGTTTTGATGGTGGGTAGAAGCCTGTCACCACAACAAGGGTCTGCCATTCAGTTTACCCACAGCCAGACAGACACTGACAATGGATGCATCAGATTATGCCTGGGGGGCCCAATATAGCAGGAAAATGTATTCAGGGCACATGGCCTGCAAACCAGATGCATCTTCACATCAATCAAAAAGAGATGCTAGCTGTTCAAAATGCCCTGACAACTTTCAAGGACCTGCTTCATCCAGGACAGTTACTGATAAAGACAGACAACACTACGGTCATGTGGTACATAAACAAGCAGGGAGGTACACATTCCTACCCCCTCTGCAGACAAGCAATGACCTTATGGGACACAGCATTGGCTTTTCAAGTTCACATGCAAGCACAATTCCTGCCAGGAAAAACAAATACTCTGGCAGACGAACTAAGCAGAAACCTCATGGATCCCCACGAATGGAAACTGGATCCACAAGTCTTCAGCATGATAATAAGGAAATGGGGATGCCCAGACATAGATCTATTTGCCTCCCCTCACAACTGTCAATTGCAGAGATTTTGCACAAGGATTTATCATAAGCAAGCATGGAAAGTGGACACCCTCTCATTCAGCTGGAAAAATCTAACAGCATATGCTTTTCCCCCACTGCCTCTCCTTCCCAGAGTACTCCTAAAGGTCAGACAAGAGAAGCCAAAAATGATACTGATTGCACCAGACTGGCCACACCAGCACTGGTACCCAATCCTAAAGAGCTTGTCTCAGGGTCCAGCATGGATATTGCCTCAAACTTTTCACTTGCTGACCCAACAAAACAATCAGATCCTGCACAGCCAACTCAGAACCTTAAATCTAGCAGCATGACAGATAATGTAGCCATTCAAAACACTCCTCTTTCAAAAGCTGTTATGGATGTTATCTTGGAGGCCAGGAGGTCCAGTACCAGAAAATCTTATGCAGAAAAATGGAAGAGATTCTGTGCTTGGAACCAGGAACAAGGCATTGACACGTCTATACCAAAAATACCTCAGATTTTACAATACCCAACTGAGATGCTGAACAAAGCCCTTTCTTTTTCATCAATTAAGATTCATGCCTCTGCCATTTCAGCCCATTATAATACGGAACCACCTATCTTTTCTCATCCTTTAATAAGGCAGTACATCAGAGGGGCCAAAAACATTAGGCCTCCAAGGAGAGCAACAATTCCGGCCTGGGACCTCAATTATGTTTTGGAAAAACTCACACTGCTTCCTTTCGAGCCAGCATCAACAGCAGATATAGAATTCTTATCCTGGAAAACAGCTATGCTCCTAGCAATAACCTCTGCAAGGTGAGTCTTGGAGTTACAAGCACTCATGGCTGTGGAACCTTTCATCATTTTATATCCAGACAGGGTTTCTCTGAGGACAAACCCTACATTTATGCCTAAGGTGGTGTCCAGTGTGGCCCTCAACCAAACCATTCACTTGCCTACCTTTTTCCCAAATCCACAGAACAAGGGTGAGAAAATTCTGCATTCTTTGGACATACACAGGCAGTTACGCTTCTACCTGGACAGAACTAAAGCTTTCAGAAAGACTGAGCAACTTTTAGTGTCATATGCTGCAGGATCACAAGGAAAGGCTATCTCAAAACAGACTAATTCTAAATGGATAGGCAATTGCATCCATTTCTGCTATTTTCAACATGGGAAATCAGTGCCTAAGGGCATTAGGCCTCATTCCACCAGAGCAGCAGCCACTTCAGCAGCCTTCCTCAGAGGAGTACCAACCAAAGATATCTTAGAGGCTGCAACTTGGAGTTCGGTGCACACCTTTACTAAGCACTACCACTTGCCTCTCTAAGTCCAGAGCAGGCTTTGCCACTGCAGTTCTGCAGGGCATCATAGCCTCTCCTAATCCTAGTTAGCCCAGCCATCCATCCTCAGCTTTGGGATTCTACCCAAGAGTAATGACTGCAACAGTGAAACACGATGAACATAGTACAGTTGTGTACCTACCATAAATGTAGATGTTTGAGTGTATTCACTGTTGCAGTACAGGTTACCCACCCACCATCCCCCTTCTCTTTGCTGGGACTTATCTGCACTTCTCTATCCTAAACAACCTTTTTGGTGTATTTGCTTGTAGATGAAGGAAATGTTATTTTTGTGCATGCATTTCTTGTTGGCATATTTTTCAGCCTACCGATTTGGGGCACATGACATCTGGGGCAAGAAAAACTAAAGAAAATGGCATCGGCTGCATCTTTTATACCCCTGGCGCACTGACGTCAGGGAAGAGGCGACAGTAACCGACACCGGACCTAGACTTTGGAATTCTGGCCGACTGAGGGTAGCCTGCCAGCAGGATAACCCAAGAGTAATGACTGCAACAGTGAATACACTTGAACATCTACATTTATGGTAGGTACACAACTGTACTTTCTGCAGGTCACCTCGGTCTCTAGAATGGTGTCTCACATTAGAACTCCCCCCTCTGCCCCGAGGGGAGTCTGCACCATGTGTGTCCTGGAAAGGACTTCTTGAATCACATCTTCCTACTCCTCTGATTCCTGGAATAGGCTTGTTGGGGAGCAGAAAAATGTATGTTGACTGCAGACAGGGTCTTTCCCTGTTTCTTACACCTGGAAAGAGTTTCTTTAACTTTAGGGCTGAACAAGGAGGATCCATCAAAAGGAGCATTGGCGAAGGAAGACTTGAATGGCTCCACAAATTCACACAGGCACAGCCAAGCATGTCATTGAATAACAACACCTGAACCAGCTGACTTAGTCACCCCTTCACCTGCATGTGCGATGAGCACCATGGACAAATTAGAGATAGACTCCAGGGTAGCTAACTGGGAGGCCACATTTTCTTAGACCCCTTCAGCTACTGATCCTGCTAGGGTATCCAAAAGCTCCTTGACCAGATCCATCTGGAGCCTATTAATGTGCCATAAAGTTCAGGGACCTAATGGTAAAGTTCGATGATGTGTAAACTCACTTCGCAAATCTGTCCATCGCTCTTGACTCCTGGGTTAGGGGGATGAACAGTGGAACTTTCCTTGGCCAGCTCCTTTTTAGTGGCAGCTGCTACCACCATGGCATCTACTGTTAATCCTTTTACCCAGTACTGATGATCCTCGGGAGCAGAAAGTATCTTATCTAGTCTCTGGAGAATTGGTTCTATTGAGTCAGGGGCCTTCCAAGCCCACTGAGTAACCAGTTTAATAAGATTGTGAGCAGAAGGGGGTCACCCAGGAAGTAGATGAGTGAGCTCCAAAAGCTTGCAAATACACAGACTCCTCAGAGGAAGGGTCTTTGGATTTCCAGTTACCCCTCTGTTTTAGTACCTCCAGAATGTCTCCAAAGGAGAAGTCTTCTGGGGATGATGGGGGGACCCTTCCCCTCATCGAAATCTGTGTCTTTGGTGACAGACTCTTCAGAGGAGTCCAGGTGTTTTCTGCTAAACAATTTCTTCTGAGGAGGATCTTCAGTGGGAATATCTGAAGAGGAGTCAGAAGAGAGGTGATCCTTGGTAAGTATCTCTTGCATCCTTGTAGCTCACTCTCCAGGTATGGAAGTTGATGGAAGCTCTGGGTAAGCAGGAATCAAGTGGTGAGACTCTAGTAATACAGGGGCCACCTGGGAAGTAGCAGTGGCAAAAGCCCTCTCCATATCTTGAAAGGCAGGCCCCCCCAAGGAGGGATGGAAGCCCAGAACTGAGACAGACAAACTCGGAACCAGGGTCACACCCCACCCAAAGGGACCCACCATGAAAGCTGGAGCCAAGGAAAAGCCCCCAGCTGGCACAGCCCGAAGTGGTAAGGTTGGCTGAGAATAAAAAACAGGAGCCAACTTATACCCTCCAGACCCGATGGCAGAGGTCTGATCCTGGGGATCTGTCAGTTCCGATGGCACCGAGAGTCAGAGATGGCCTGGAACTGAAGACAAGGATGTTGTCGGCTCCGAGGCCATTGGAATTTGTGTGGCTGGAGTCGACAGCTCTAATGCCTGTGAAGAGGTCAGAGGAGGAATATATATATAGAGGTAATGGGGGAAAATTCCCTTCCTTCAGGTGGGACAGGGGGCTGAAAAGATGGAGGAAGATCCCTAGCTGTCAGAAGCTGATCCACCAACCTCACTTTGTCAACTTTGGAAAGACTCCTATTGGAGCGAATGGACAATCCAGAAGGAGACTCAGGTTCCTCTATAAAAGTGGTAGGCAGTTGACCCAGAAAGGGCCAATCAATGGAGAATATCTTATCCTGGGTGCATAGAAAGCCTTGGTCTTTGGCACCGGGGTAGAAGGTAGGAGTTGTGGAACAACAGGAGATGTCAGTACCATAGAAGGTAGGAACTGTGGAACAGCAGGAGATGTCGGTACCAATGTGGTAACTAGAGAAGCCGGTGCCAGCACTGGAGTCGTTATCAGTGTTGATGTTGTGTTAGGTGTTGATGGCACTGAGGTAGCATCTGGTGTCGAGGACTCAGTCTGTTCTGAAATTTTTGGAACGTTTGATTTTGGTTCCAAAGAAAAACCAGCAGAAGGGTATTTTTTTAGATGTCGGTGCTGATGGGGAGGTTGGCACTGAATGACTAGATTTTGAGCCAGAGGCCTTGGGAGACTGGTTGGCCTTGGACAATGCTTCCTCAAAAGGGGCCTTAAGAAGCCCTTTTAGTATTAACTTATTTCTACATTCTACCAAGGCTCTAGAACTGAAGTGCTACTAAACTATTAAAATCAACTTAACAGTAGGTGAATATATTCATCAAATGAATTATTTGCATTTTTTCCAACTAACATGTTACAGAAAATGCTACTTCACATTCTGACATTTTTACTGTTTTTAATACCATACAGCACAAACATTAAGCAGTGACAGTGTAATATTGCATTAGTCTGCATGTCTCACAGTGCGAATGCTGTCTATTACTTTTATTTTTCAATGTGCAGAGTCCTGGAATCCAACTTTTCCATTTTAAGGAATGGTCAAAGTCCTTGCTTTTATACCTGTTGCTCTTTAACAAACTTCACAGACTGACATTTACCTTATAACAATAAAATATATATACCAGTCTTGTGACATTATGCAGCACATATTTTTGAAGGGCAGGGATATGAAACAAACAAGGAAGTGAGCCCTCGAGTGTGAGTGACATAGCTTTTCTGACTGCTAACAGTGTTATAAATCACCTGCTTGTTGAAAAGTAATGCAAGATTTAAAACCACTACAGAAAATAAACTTATGCTATGGACAAAACATAAATAAAAAAGATGACACAGTTTTGAAAATGGATTCTGAAGTATTGAAAATGCATTCTGTGCGTATTCAAGCTAACAATGATTTCTAAAACAGTCCGATTAACATTTTTCTTACACTAAATAAGCAAAATAGATAATAATTTGTAGGCAATAAGGATGTTAGGATTAGAAAAAAGTTATTTTGGTGACATTATCATATACTAATTTAGTGTGCTTTAATGACAGCTGCAAAATTGGTTATAGTTCATAGCTCTCAAATGTGTTTATTGAAAACCCAAAATATCCTCATGGCCTACATAAAGAAGCTCACTCTACTATTTTCTGCTCTATTTCTGCACTGAGAACCAGTTGCTAAAAGTTTGCTTCTTTGCTTTACAATACTCTTTGCAAGGAAAAGCCAAATGTGATGCAGACCTAAACTTTGAATTCTATAAAACCCAAAGCAATGCTTTAATATTGGACGGGAGATGGTTATTGACAACATACAGCATAAGACAGTGGACTACTTTAGGGTGATTTTGTGCCATACTTTGTGTTTGAGTGACTTTTACAGAGAGGGTGAGGTTATGAAAAAAGGACATTTTTATTGTCTTAAACTGTTTTGGCATCTAACTGGTGTTAAAATACTTTTAGATAACCACCGTCCCTGGTATTATTGTCATTTGGCTTCTTTTTGGACCACCCTGCCTCAAATTTTAGAAGTTAAAAAAAATAATGTTATGAAGTAAGTCACAGGAGTTTTGGAAGAGTTGTCATGATGCACACCTTTGGTTACCCAGTAATGTTGAACAGCAGTATTGTTAATGTAAGGATACACCATTTTTTTATCAAACGGGTATTCTGCACAAATGGTAAAAAACAACATTAACTGCAGTCATCACAAATACATTGGCACTAGGCAGACAATAAAGTGCTTTATGGGATACGATCATTCTTAAAATGACAATACTACAAAATATAGTGTCAAGTGGCAGTGACTGTAACACATAACCGCCTTGTAAACTCACGCAGCTCTACTTACGTATCAAAACCAACGTCTGACATGCACTCAAATGTTTATAAATGACATCTGCATGAACTAACTACAGCACTGACAAGGATATAATGTATAACCTATACCCCCGTAGGGATTAGTGTTTAATTATGACCGAATCAGCAGCTGAATCTCACTGTGATAAGACTTCTTACAATCCTAGCCACTGAAAGTAATGTGCAGTGAAACTACAACTAGAAGGAAAGGAAAATAGAAGAGCAAAAAAAAAATGCCTGCTCTTTCAAGATAGATACACACTCTTCCTGCCTCAACTCTTCCATGGAAGAACAAAAAAGGCTGTAATCAGGCACCTGGGGCTCCTGAAATTGAAACGCAGGAGGTAAGTCCTGTTTCTGTACCCTGCACCTCACCCTCCTTCCTCAGATTTTACTTGAGGAAAACAAAAAAAAAAAAAAAAACAAGCAAAAGGTTTTAGTTAAAACAAAATCTCACAAAATCTTTTCTCTTTTAAACTGTAACAAACTGCTTACTACAGTTTATACCCTGCACAGAGCACTCATTTTTTTAGTTACAAAAAAGAAACCTTTTTATTTTAAACTGTAGCAAACTGCTACTGTTTAAACAATGCAGGGAATGCTAGTGTTGAGGTTTGACCAAAAATGCAATACTGGCTTTTAAAAGCTGGTATGAACTAAAGAATACCTGGACGGCCCCCATCAGGCCCTGTAACACTTTGCATCCAGTTGGTTGACCCCTCTGCCCTACCTTAGCTACATTACTGTCCACCTTCTGACTGATTATTGCTTAAATAAGCATGTGCATGTGTAGTGGGGAGAGATGTTTACCAGCTAAGGACGAATACACACACACTCTCGCACACTCACAGTTTGTGCCACTATACTATCCAACTTATCCCCCACTGCTTTGGAATCATGATGGTCTATCAACACCTTTCTCCAGGACAGCAAAAACTCCAAAACTGTTTCACTGAAAGAGCTTTCAGTAAAACCTGCAGTAAATCTTTTTTTTTTTTGTGTGTGTTGGGACAAGCCCCGCACTCCCTGAACTTAAATATACCTGCACCAAGGTTGCACAAAAAAGAGAATTCTCCACGATCAGTGAAAGTGCTTTTGGTGAAATTGTTTTGCCAAAATAGTAGGTGCCAAACCTGCAGCTGGTCTACTGACTGGCTCACTCTGTTTCACCCAGTTTATTACATCTGCCAAAGTGATGTGGAGGGCCAGAAGTAGCTGTAGTAGATCAGTGATGTCAAATTTCAGACAATCTGGCACTTTTTATATTATCCTTAAACATTTACTTGCTCTAGCAGGTTGAGTATCCAATCAGAACACACATGTATGCTGCCACAACACTGCCCATGGCTGGGGATGCCTGCTGGGGTCTTGACATCATTCTGCAACTGCTGGACCAGAAAAAGTAAAAAAATTCTGGTGAAACTTTCCTTTGGCATTCTGAGCATTTTGTCTTTCTGTCTCTATCACACACACACACACAAGTTTTGTCTAACATGAGGTATTAGTAGCACTTTACAGCTTCAGGACTGTACAGCCATCTTCATCTCTCATTATGATATAAATCCTTATCATGCTAAATATTCATCAGCAAAGGAAGTGTTCCAGTTTCATTTAGGTCCATTTTTTTATTACTGCACTGAGAGCTCCTTTTTGTATCTCATAGCAGCACTACACAATGTCTGGGATGAAGTATCAAACAGCTATTTGTTTTTTAATTTAATCATTGTGTAGGTTCCATTCAGCCTACAAAAGATACACAAGCCAACTGCACATACATATATGACTGGCTGTTTCAAAGTCATGTAGTAGAAACATTGCATCACTGTAAAATATGGAAGCATCATATTTACTTCCTGTGTGCTATAGTTAACTGTCCTGCTAAACAGCGACCAGCAAAGAAAGTATCCCGACTATATATAGGAACCCTTTTATTGTTGCATTTGCAGCTTGTTTTTTTATCTTCCAGCTGCACTGTACATGGATATGGGAGGAATTATTTTACAAATTGTTTGTTTATTTATTTACATCTGTCAAATAGATGGAGTCTACTAACTGAGATTAAGAGACATATAACATGGTGTTTATACTGACGATAGGAAATTTGGTCAAGACATCTTTAAAATTCACATTCCCTCCTTCTGTTAAAGGACACAGAATCATTAAATTTTAAATGAACTGCTACCAGTTCAGGCAGATATGACCACTATTCAAAGTGTCATCTGCAGGACAGTACCGCCAGAGTGCAGAACCCCTCCTGCAAGTTCTGTACTGCAATGTCAGCTTATTAGTATGAATCCAAGTAGGTGGTGTAGGGATAGCATCTACAAACTTCTGAAGAATCTACCAACACAAGCATGCACACTAATCTCTGAAAACTCTGGCAGCATTAAACATAGAGAACAAGGCATTTATGGTTGTAGTGTTACTTTTACTATTCTAGGTCAGAATTATGGGTGTATGACATTATTTCTCTATTCCTTTATGAAAAGGGAGTTGTAAGTCCAGCAAAACTACAGGATTTCTGCTACATATAAAGTGACGTCCAGCATGAATTATACTATACTATGTATTACTCTTACTCTGTCTTGTACAAAAATGGTTTAGTTCGGATATTTTATAAACAAACAGGAAAATATTCCTGTTATCCAATGAGTATATAGAAAGTTAAAACATATTCACAAGCCAATAATGGTTTGCTAAGTCTGTTTTAGCTATGTTTAGCAGCAGCTATGATACTGAAATCATAGAAATTGAGAATCTGTGTAACATATGTAAGCACATTGCATTTCAGATCAGTCTAACCATCACTTTTATGTCTTTTGGTTAGGACTTAGTAATAGCAACAGGATGCATGCAGTTTTTCTTCTTATGCTTTCTCCACACACGAAACACAAACTGTAGTCTTGGACTGTTAGCCCTTCAACACAGCTGGAGACCTGATGAATTATAATTTAGAATGAAGGATGCAAATCAAACTGTAACAAAAGCCTCTGTAACAACCAGAGAATAAGTTAGTATAAGTGTCTTGGGGAAAAATACATTTACAATCAAAATTGGGAGCATTTTCATATTTACTAATACACGTATGTCTGTATTTAACCATCTGTAAGCATATTCAGTCAATGCACATTAAATCCAACATCGGCAAGCATATTCAGTCAGAGCACATTAAATCCACCACCATCTGTAATCATATTCATTTAGTCAGAGCACATCAACTCCACCATCGGTAAGCATATTCAGTGAGTAAATGCAAATCAAATTCACCACCATTGGTATGCATATTCAGTTAGTACAAATTAAAATAATGTTGCGTCTTTTGGCTTTTCCCAGTTAGGGGTCGTCAAAGCAGAACTCCAGTCCGCTAATGATTGGCAGTAGATTTTTACATGCTGAGTTGCCAGCCCTGACACACAACCTTCAACGAAGGTACGCCCATTCATGCATGTCTCCACACAGAAGACGCTCTAGCTGAGAATCGAACCGGACAGCGTCTTACTGTGAGGCGACAACGCTACTGCAGCACCACCACCGCAGTAATTTTACTAATGAATGATGTCTATGTAAAAAGCTGCAAGTATAGTGAACCCCTCTCCCTAAAGAGAAGTAAATGTCCACAATTAGAAAAATAGAGGAGTTTAACAAATGTACACGTGTCAGTCACAGGTCATTGCACAAGGACTATTTAACTCCCACAGCAGTAGGGCAAGAAGCATAACTCTCAACTGTCCATAATTTTGTAGAATGTCCAAATTTTTGCCTCATACTTTTGGCCTGTTCTTTCATAATATTGGTGGTTTTCTAGCAAATTATTGACAATTAAAATAATTAAATAAACAACAACATACATGTTTCAGACTTCATATCCTTAAAAAAGATACAGGGTAATGCAAATCCTGATACTCTAGCATCTTTCTATCTCTGATTTTGGGCCTTTGTCCCCCCACTCTTTTTAGTTTTGCCCAGAATTCTTGAACAAAGAGGTTGAGAGGCATGACAAGAAGAGTAACGATAAGCTTTCAGTAATCACTCCACAACTGGGACAAACTGAAGGGGATTCTGGCTCATTTTTAATGGCTGACTGGAAGTCAGGAAGGACAGTGGTTCTTTAATGTGCACAAGGACACATTTCCAAAATATGGACTATTAAATACTAATGCTTTGCTACCACAGATGAGAGAATGTAAAGTGATGTTAATGATCTGGAAAATGCTGGAAGAGTGGAGTAGAGAGCTGAGGAGGGGTAGTGCTGTGGCTTTTCTTACTTAAAGGCATTAACCAAAGTGGAGACTTTCAAAAAATGGAGATGTTAAAACAGATGGTAGTAGAAAGGTGGATGGGAAGGCAGTCTGCTTTTATAAGGTGATGCAATAATGTTCCCTCTTGCTGGCATTTAACAGGAGCCTGCAAATATTACTCAGGGATCTTTAAACTTTAGATAAAAGTTTAGACAAGGTTCTGTTAAAAAGCAAAAAAAAAAAAAAAAAAAAAAAACAAATATTGGGCATAATATATACAAATCCACATACAGAAAAATAAGACATTGTAAAAAGGTAGCAACAGCAACTATTTACAGCTTTAAGAGCCGTACCGTCAGCTCCCAAAAATGTCCAAAGTATCATGTAATAGAAACTAAAGTATAATATATGGCAGAGCAATCATAAAGTAACTACATCATTGCTATAATAAAAGGCTATAAAGAAAACATCTGAAGCTGGACATAAAATTTGTATTTTTTTTTTTTTACTAAACAATGTGTTCTTTCATCCTGGGCTTTAGTTGCACCTACAAGTATGTAATGTGATATAATTATAGTGGCAACAAGGACTTTGAAGATGAGCTGTACAAGCAAGGGTGGAAATCAAGGTCTAAATAAATGAATATGACTAACATAAGGCACTATCCCCTCTGTAAGTGCTAAGAAAGCACCATCAAGAGAATTAACTACCACCAATTTAAAATGCCGGTGCTGAATGACACACCTGTACATATAAAATAGAATGGATTAAGAATTAACTTTGCAGGATGATTGTTATTTGTTCTCAGTGTAATAAGATGGCTTCCTTATTTCTTCAGAGTGCAGGTACTTCTGAAATCAGTTCAAATAACTATCACTGGTTATATTGCTCAGATTAAAAAGTATGTTTGAACATCTGAGCACATGACACGATTGATGCATGGTACTATCAAAACTTTTGTCATTTATCAGCCACAAGTTTATTATCCATTTTTATGAGATGTAAATAGTATACATAGTTTAACATTCTGTGCAATTATTCTGTCATTTCAGGATGGACTGCAGGAGATCATATACCAGTGTCACCCATCTGACCTGTTTTAACCCTCTACAGTCATTGCTCCTAGTGCCACTGTATATCTATAGAAATGGCAGATAGTAACAAGGCACATGTGAACTCAAACTGCATAGGTTAGTATAAAATAGTCATTGAAGGTCCCCCAAATAGTTGAGGCAGGGTTGAACCCTTTCCCAAGACAACTATGAGAATGAAATAGATGTCCACACAATTCCCTGTCGGTTGTATGTACCCTTACAGGGTCTGATGAAGAAAGTGGGAGGGCTGTAGTAGTGGAGAAATCACAGTAGTAACTAGCATCACGCTGAGAACAAACCTGTCACAAGATGCTCTACATTACTTAGGGAACAGTGTCACAGATCATTCAGTCCAGAGACACTATCTTTTTCTATAGCTCTGTCACTTCTCAACATAAAACTTAACCCCCTGCTTAAGAAAGATAGAAGCATGTGTAAATATTATGGCAGTAGATATTATCTGAGCTTGAGGATCTTCTAAAACAACTCGTATACTATATGACAGGCCATTATAGCTGTTTGCATCTCCAAACGGGAATTGTATGATCTGTATGAGCAGTTGAGTCTGCTTCCTGTGATGGACTGTTTCAATTATGCGCAATGTCTCCAGGGTTGTGTGGTGCAAGGGGCAAAGTTTCCTACATAGGGATGTTAGGGACTCTCCCACTTCACCCACTTTAACTATTTTTGTTTGTTTGTTTTTATATTTTAAATGGAGCAATCCATTGCTGGATAAGAACTTGATCACCTATACTATACCATGACTCTTTTGTCAACTCATTCCCCTTATTGTTCAAACTCGACCACACATATCTCACCTTCATTATTCTCCATCATCTTCCAAGAGCTGCAGTCAGGAAAAACAACAACCCTATTAAACTTGATACAGCACAGGTATGAAAACGATTATACTGTAATCTATAAATGAGTTCTCTTATTTCTTCAATATAAATCTGCATTTGTTTGATGCATCATCCTTGTTTGTCATGCTATACATTTTTCTCAACTTCTTTGTTCAAGACATCTGGACATAACTGAAAATAATGAGGGGGGTGGTCCAAAGTCAATTACACTTTATTTATTTATTTATTTAAAAGTTAATAGAATATCAGATTTTGCATCAACATGCATTTTCTGAACAATAAGACTTGTGACACTGGTGTTATTGATTGACTATAATCTTTATTGATTTACCAGGAAATTAAACACTTTAAGATGGGCAGGGTAAAAATATGAGACAAAAATCAGGGACATTCTGGAAAATCATTAAGAGTTAAGAGGTATGATATATTTGCAGGCCTACTCTTTGATCTGGTTCTGCATTGTAACTTAGTTATGCAGTTCTGAGATAAAAGCTAGTATACCAGAATGCACATGTCTTCCGTGTGCATAATTTGGGTGATGTCAACCTGACTGGTCTAAACTGTTGGCTAAAGAATCACCCTCCCTTCCATAAACCTATATGATCTGACACAATTAATAAATGAGCCTACTAGAATTGATGAAGTCATGGAAAGAAGTAATACTTTAGAATGGATATTAGTCACTTACAGTAAACACACTTATGATGCTGACACATTCTCAGATTTCATCATTAGTCATCACCCGAGCTCTATAGCACAAACATAAGCTAAAATACCTAAGGCTACTAATTTTTGATTCCATTAGATCTACAAAACACTTCTCAGAAGAAAACTTCACATCTCTGCTCCAGCAATGTAACCTGCATTTACTGAAATACCTCCTCCTAGATGAAGTATTTATCTGTTTTAACCAATCCTTTCTTGCATCTTAAACTCCTTCGCAATATTACATTAAAGAAAAGCAAGAGTTCCCTAGTCTCTTGGCTAATCACACAAATTAACGAACAGATAAATAACGCCGGGAAAACCTGGAAGGATAACAACACCATCAGCAGTGCAAAACTACAGATCAGTTAGAAAGAAAGTAAATAACCTGACGTAATTTTATGAACCGTAATTACTTTTTGAATAACATTAATAAATTAATGAAACCAGGTAAAAAAATCCAACAAAATTTTATATCCACTGAGACAAATTACAATACTGCCCAGAAAACTGACTTATACTTTAAAGTGCCACTTCCTTACTTTACCAGCAAAACAAATTACTAACACTGATTCTGAAACAATCCAAGACAATTTCACTATACATATTCTTTTCAATGATCTTTTCAAAAAGTTCCTGAAAAACTTTCACCTACTGCTTTAACCCTGATCAGCTTCCAGATGAATATCTTAGAGCTTCTGCCAGCACTATAGCTTACCTAATGACAATAGTAATCAACAGATTCATAACTGAAAAGTATGCACCACAACATTATGAGTGGATGAAAGCGGATGAACCAAAGATTGGAATCTCCAAACTGCATTCTCTAAAAACCTGCTGAAAAACACATTTCAGTGTTTTTTGCACAACTGAATGCCAGTGATTTCCTGTGGAGGAACTCTGCTCATTGATGGGTTGAACCTCGGGTAATTGAACTTTGAGGGTGAAATCTTCATCCTCCTACTGGGTTACCCTCATACATCATCCATACCCAAAAAAGGAGGGTAAGACTGCAACATTTCAAACTTTATCCCAACAGCAATATTATCTCCCACCTATAAAATACTCGAAAAATATATAGATAAACCGCTCCTTGGCCCCTTAATTAAAAATACCCTTTATTGTGCAACTCAGCGTGACTTCCATCATAGCACAGATACAGCTATTTTATCCTTCTTAAAAACAATAAATGCTCACCTAAACCATTATGATATGATCACCTCAAATTCCCTTGACTTATCAAAAAAGCCTTTGATACTTTTTCCCATGAACTACTACTGAGAAGGATGACCTAACTAGACACAGACAGCTGAACAGTTAACTGGTTCAAGAGCTACCCCTCTGGTAAATCTCAATCAGTGTAACAGAAAATACTTTCCAATGTTCACTACTTCTACTGTAGGAGTCCCTCAATTGTCCATCCTCAGGCACCCTACTGTTCAATAATTTTAGAAAAAACTTGCACAATAGTTGTACATGGCTCCATTATAAAATGTATTGATGATTAAACCCTGATACGCTCAGCCAACCCCCGAATCTGCTCCAAACTCAAACTCAACTTGTTTTCACAAATTAAATGAATAGATCATACATTCACAACCTGTGCTAAATTGCAAATAAAAAATAATCCTCTATACTACTAATACAACCCAGAAAACAAAGCCACAAATTAGCATAATATCAAAAAAAAAAAAAAGAAAATAAACAAAACACTTGAGTAAGTTTACCAAACCAAGCTGAGGGCTAATCATAAAACAACACTTTGCCTCACTATCATGTCAACTATATATTGGCCAAAATTAACCAAAAAATGTTCATGTTATACAAAATTAAATCCTACCCAACTCCACAGACACAACTGCAGGCTACACAGTCTCTCGTACTTCTATGCCGACTGTGTGCTGTGTCCATTTTAACAAACCTTCACAATTCTCTCCTAAATTAACATGAAAGCTGCTACAATTTTACCTAACTAACATCTCTGACTATCACTATGGAAAATACATTGGCTAGAGCTCTCTAACACACTGACATATACTCCACTGAAAACTGCAGATTATATCCTATACAAACCAAAAGCTATGTCCACCAAGTAGAAATACCATTATGATATACAGTTATAGGAAAGAATTCATGTCTCAGGACCTAAACAGAGTTTATTTCCATTGTTGGATCATATCATCACTATGATGTCTCACTTTATGCAGTTAATGGAGAAAACTATGGAGCTTCACCACCCCCCCCCCCAGGAACTTAGAGCTTAATCAAACACAAAACTCTTCCAGCAAAAATGTAAGAATTACCTAACAGCAGCATGGGCCTGCTGCTACTACAAGCATTGACCAAAACTAAGAATGCTCCATTTTAGGACTCCCAATACCTTGGAAATCTTGCTTGCAACAATACACCCATATCTTTACTCTCTTTTCTTCCTTTAGACCTCACCCCCTGCTCCTCCCCAACAACTTTACCATATGCCCCTCATCCAACTGATACATACTCAACCTTCACTTCCTTCTACCTAACATTCCTCTCTCTACACCATTTCATTTCTTCTAAACATTCATCCCTCCTTATCTCTTATTGTCTGTCTAGCTTTAATATTATTTTATACATCCTCAATGCTTTAAGGTCTGAGGCTACTGCACTTCTCCTAAATATAAGCATGTTTACACATGCTAAGTAATATTGTATATATACTATAAGTTTTAGTTGTGTTAGTATCTGCTGTATTGAATATTTGTACTCTGTTCGTGTACTTGATCTGTTGGGTTTTTCTCCTTGGCACACCACAAAAAAGGGGCAATTTGTCAAGTAGAATGATCCTGGTTAATAAACAGAAATAAAAAAAATAATGTGTAGAATATTTTTGTCATGTGAATAAAGAGCCTTGATCCACTGAAACCTTCCAGGCTGCAAGATACAATAAATAATAATAATAATAATAATAATAATAATAATAATAATAATAATAATAATAATAATAAATTAATTAAAAGACTGCTACAAATGCAAATAAGATTTGCTTTCACTTCATAAAATTACCCTTCCAGTGGGAATGACATCTAACAGAAGAGATAAGGGAAAGGCATAAGACATGTCTGTGAAAACACGTAATATTATAAATATGGTATAAAAGTTGTATGAACCCTCCTGTAGAAGCCAATGAAATGTGGGTGAAATAAAAGAACAAGAATAGTGTGTCTGGCAAAGGGAAATAGTGACAGTCTTCTGACTGCCAACAAAATTAAATTTCACACCTTGAAATGCGCATAATACCCTGAAGGAAAATAGTTAGGGTATGATATTTGAAGAAAACCTTTTGAGGACAGCACTTTCAGAAAGTACAGTTGTGTACACTTACCATAAATGTAGATCTTCGAGTGTATTCACTGTTGCAGTCATTACATTTGGGTAATCTGCTGGCAGGTTGCCCTCAGTCAGCCTGATTAAAAAAGTCTTGGGTCCTGCGTCAGTTGCTGTTCCTTCTTCCATGAAGTCAGGTTGTCAGGGGTATAAAACATGCAGCCGATGCCATTACATCAGTTTGTCTTGCCCCCCAAATGGGGAGCAAAAAGAAAAAAAAAAAAAAAAATATATATATATATATATATATATATATATATATATATATATATATATGTATGTATATGTATGTATGTAGTTTAAAACACAAAAAATATACCTCCAAACAAAAGCAAATACACCAAAAAGGCTTTTAAGCATGGTAAAAGAAAGGAGAGGTATAGTAAGAGAAAAACAGGGGGCTGGAGGGTGGGTAACCAGGACTGCAACAATGAATACACTCAAACATCTACATTTATGGTAAGTGTACACAACTGTACCATGTTCTTCGTGTTTCACTGTTGCAGTCATTACATTTGGGTAAAATCCCAAATCTATGGTTGGGAGGATGGATTTATACAGCATTAGGAGCAGCTATAAGGCCCTGCAGGACAGCAGTTGCAAAGCCAGCTCTGGATTTAGAGAAGAGAGGTAAATGGTAATGTTTGGTGAATGTATGAACTGAGCTCCAGGTAGCAGCTTCCAGAATGTCTCTGGTAGGAACCCCTCTGAGAAAGGCTGCAGAAGTAGATGCAGCCCTGGTGGAGTGAGATCTGATCCCCTTGGGTATAGGTTTACCATGGTGCATATAGCAGAAATTAATACAATGGCTTAACCATTTGGAAATAGTCTGCTTTGAAATAGCCTTTCCCTCTGCCCCTGCAGCGAATGCCATCAATAGTTGTTCAGATTATTCTTAGAGATTTTGTCCTGTTTAAGTAGAATCTAAGTTATCTGTGTACAGCCAATGAATGCAGAATCCACTCACCCTTGTTCTGTGGATTGGGAAAGAAAGTAGGCAGATGAATGGTCTGATTAAGAGCCACACTGGATACCAACTTAGGCATGAAAGATGGATTGGTCCTCAGAGACACCCTGTCCGGATGAAAAATAATGAAAGGCTCCACTGCCATAAGAGCCTGTAATTCTGAAATCCTTCTAGCTGAAGTGACTGCTAAAAGGAAAACTGTTTTCCAGGAGAGAAATTTTAGGTCTGCAGTAGCAGCTGGCTCAAAAGGAGGGAGAGTGAGTTTTTCCAAAACAAAATTGAGGTCCCATGCAGGAGTTGGCACTCTCTTGGGAGGTCTTAAATTGTTGGCCCCTCTGAGATACTGCTTTAGCAGAGGATGAGAGAAGAGGGGATGTTCTGTGTCTTTCGGCTTTTCCTGGTTAGGGGTCGCCACAGTGGAACTCCAGTCCACTAATGATTGGCAGTGGATTTTTTTTACATGCTGAGATGCCAGCCCTGACACACAACCTTCAATGAAGGTACGCCCAGTCATGCATGTCTCCACACAGAAGACGCTCTAGCTGAGAATCGAACCGGACAGCGTCTTACTGTGATGCGACAATGCTACTGCAGCACCACCACCGAGGTTCTGTGTTGTAATGAGCTGAAATGGCAGAGGCATGGTTTTTTATGGAAGAAAAAGATAGGCCTTTGTAAAGCATCTCAGTTAAGTATTGCAGAATCTGAGGAATATTGGGCACTGCTGTGCTTAATCCTCGTGATTGGTTCCAGGCACAGAATCTTTTCCATTTGTCAGCATAAGATTTTCTAATACTAGGCCTTCTAGCCTCCAAAATGACATCCATCACAGGTTTGCTGAGGGATGCCAAGGGTGAAATTAGTTGATTAGCCATGCTGCAAGATTCAAAGTTTGGAGCTGAGTGTGCAGAATTTGGTCGTTCTGCTGAGACAGTAGTTAAGGTGTCTGAGGCAGGTGCCACAGAGGAAGGTGTGACACACTGCGCAGGAGTTGGCACCAGTGTTGGCGAGGTCAGTCTGGAGCAATCAGAATCATTTTTAGTTTGTCCTGTCTGACTTTTAGTAGAACTTTGGAGAGCAGAGGCAGAGGGGGAAAAGCATAGACTGAGGTTTTTCCAGCTGAATGATAGAGCATCCACTTTCCAAGCTTTTTTGTGATGAATTCTTGTGCAGAATTTGTCCAACTGATAGTTCTGGGGTGAGGCAAAAAGATCTATGTCTGGACTCCCTCATTTGCATGCCAACATGTTGAAAACTTGTGGTTCCAGTTTCCATTTGTGTGGGTCCATAAGATTTCTGCTTAGTTCATCTGCCAGAGTATTTAGCTTTCCTGGCAGGAATTGTGCTTTTAGTTGTATTTGGTAGGTCAAGGCTGTGTTCCACAATGCCATGGCTAGTCTGCAAAGGGGTTAGAAATGTGTACCCCCCTGCTTGTTTATGTACCACATAACTGTGGTGTTGTCTGTCTTTATCATTAGTTGTCCTGAATGAAGGTAGTCCTTGAAGGCTGTCAGTGCATTCTGTATAGCTAGCATCTCTTTCTGATTGAAATGTAGGTGCATTTGATTTGGGCTCCATTTGCCCTGAATGCACTTTCCTGCCAGATGAGCCCCCGAAGCATAGTCTGATGCATCTGTAGTTAGGGTTTTGGCAGCAGGGGGTGGAGTGAATTGCAGTCCCTTGTTTTGGTGGCAGGCCTCTGCCCACCATAGGAACTCTAGCTGCAGGCAAGGTGTAATAGGAATCATTGTTTCCAGGCTGTGACAATGTTGGCGCCATAACCTTTTTAAATACCACTCAAGTTTCCTCATATGCAGTCTTGCATATGGAATTAGAAGAATGCAGGAAGCCATGAACCCCAAGGCTTGCAGAATTTGTCTTGCAGATAGCAGGGTTTTTGTGGTCACCTGTTTGAAGTAAGTCATCAACTGAATTTGCTTTTCTGGCATAAGGTAAGTCATCTGGGCAGTTGTATTCAAGCTTGCACCCAGTAATGTAATTTTTTGAGAGGGTACCAGTTGTGATTTCTTTTCTTTTAAGGTGTACCCTAGACAAGTTAGCACCCGTTTTACAAATGCCAGATATTTTAGAAGAATGTCCTTGTTTTCTGCCTGAATTAGACAATCGTCCAGGTATGGATATATTTGAATATTTATTTGCCTGCAAAATGTAATTACTGGAGCCAGGCACTTTGTGAAGATTCTGGGTGCAGTAGATAAGCCAAAGGGCAGTGCAGAGAACTGGTAATGCAAGTAGCCTACTTTGAAGCGGAGGTATCTTCTGCAAGATTCTCTGATTGGGATATGCAGGTAAGCCTCTTTCAAGTCTAGAGTTACCAACCAGGCATCTTTGCCTAGCATAGGTAATAACTGTTGAAGAGTCAGTATCTTGAATTTTGGAATGTCCAGAAATGTGTTTAGAGTGGATAAGTCCAGAATTGGATGCCATGATTTGTCTTTTCTGGGTACCAGGAAAAGTCTTGAATAGAAACCTTGTCCCTTTTCCTCTTCTGGTACTGGTTGTATAGCTATCATGTTCATGAGGGACAGAACTTGCTTCTGAGCCTCTGCCCACTGATTTGGGGACAGATCTGGCCATCTGTTTGGGATTGGCAATGTGTGGAAATGAAATCTGTATCCCTGGGATACTATATTTAAAACCCATTTGTCCTGGGTAATAAGTTGCCAGTTTCATGCATGAAGTGCCAGTTTACCCCCCAAAGGGGCGGCTAAAAGGTAAGTGCTTGGTGATTGTAGAGGGAAATCATTGAGACTGTTTACCATAGGGAGGTGCCTTGTTGTTTCCAGATTTGGAGGTGGAGGCACCCCATTGTTTTGTTCTAAAAGTTCCTTGTGACTGAAACCTGGAGCCTTTGGAATGTCTGGATTTGACTTGAGTGGCTCTCGAAGGGAATGGAAAGGACCAGTTCTTAGTAGGCCAGTGCCTACTAAATCTTGGAGGTTGCACTTGTAAGAAATCTTTCACAGTTTGCATAGATTTAGCTTTATCTTCCATCTTTTTAAGACTTCTTCAGCCTTATTGCCAAAGAGACAGCCCTGTTGTAAAGGAGCATCCAACAATTTTGCTTTAACATGGTCCCGCAGAGTTTGCTCTTTGAGCCAAGCATGCCTTCTTAGCACAGATCCAGTTACAACAGCCCTGCAAGAGGCCTCCAAAGAATCAAAGCCACATTGCAAAGTATGTTTTCCAACTTGTTCAGCTGAATGTAATAAATCCTGCAAATCTTTATTTTCCACACAGTTAGAGATTAACATAATTTTCTGTTTAAGTAGTCCCATTATATGCTGTTGATATTTAAGCATATGAAATTTACAGTTTAAAGCCCTGATTGCCAAGCTTGCAGAAGTGTAAACCTTCTTATCCCATCTATCCAGCGCCCTGGAATCTCTATCAGAAGGGGTAGGATTTTTAGCAGTAGAGACCTTAATGCCCTTGGGACCCTAAGAAATGGTTTCAAGATCAGCTATAGGATTTTTGAAAAGAAATTTGTGGGAGTCATTAACCCTGTAGTATTTGTCTGGCTTACAAGGAGCCAGAGGCAGAGAATCAGGAGCCATACTAGATTCTGAAAAAAAATCATCAACGATGTCTAGAACAGGAGGTATAGCCAAAGGCCTATGCTGAGGATGAAGAAGAAAATACCTAAGTCTCTTTTTAGATTCAGAGAAATCCTGACTTTCCCAGTGGAAATGTTCCCTTAAGGTATATAGAGTTTCCCCAAAAGAAACATCCTCAGGGGGAGAAGCAGAAGGAATGGAATCTTCTGCATCAGTGTCCTCATAAGTAGGAATAGACAAATCCTGTTCATTAGAAGAGTCAGAAGAAATAGAATCCAGTTCAGAAGATTCATAATCAATGTCTTGCCTAGGCCTCTTAGAAGGAGGGGGTTGGCTACCCCTGATCAGAGTAATTAAATCTTCAGCCATTTTTATCATTTGTTTTTTAGGCATAGGGGCCTGCACACATGGCCCAGGCATTGGTTTTTTAGACATAGAAGTAGATTTTGGCCTTAGTTTTGAAGATGGCATCAGTTTAATATACAATTCTTTAGACCTGAAAACACCCTCAGAAGCCGGTGCCTGCACAGCGGCTACGGACCCATCTAAGGAAGAGACATCTGTGGGTTCAATACTTAAAGCATCTCGTAGCATACCAGACTCTGAATGGGTCTCAGTAGAGGCCTGTGAATCAGAAGCAGCGGGCATCAGGGGCTGCGAAAGCACCTCACTGAGTACCGGCAAACTGGCAACTGGCTTAAGAGAAGCATCGTCGTCAGTTTTGGATCTCGACGGTCTGTCTCTGTCTTTTCTTTGCATTTTTTAGGTATTCCAGTAGTCAATTTCTGGATAATTAAATCTTGAGCCAAAATATTTAGAAGCAAAAATATACTGACGTTTAATAGTGCGTTGATTAAATTTAGCACAAAACCGGCAGCAAGGCACGTTGTGGTCAGGGCCTAGGCAAAGAATACAGTACAATTGAATATCCGTATGAGGTATTTGCTTCCCACAAGTAATGCAATTATTAACTTTTACTGACATCGGTAAGGAGCAAGAAAAAGTTTCCCCAATGGGGTACTTAACTTTTAGTTGAAGACTTCGGTTCTGAAACTCAAAAATGAAAATTTCAGGATTCGGCCGACCGGCACTTGCAAACTGCTTCTGCTCTGGGTACCATGTGGCAAGAAAGACTGATGTAACGGTGTCGGCTGCATGTTTCATACCCCTGACATCATGGAAGAAGGGGCAGCAACCAACGCAGGACCCAAGACTTTGTTAATCAGGCCGACTGAGGGCAACCTGCCAGCAGATTACCCAAATGTAATGACTGCAACAGTGAAACACGAAGAACATCTACAAAATGGAAGACACTTTGTTCACCCTTCTGACTTTCCTTTTCCAATTCCCTTGCAGATGGCTCTAAGGATGAAATATTTCTGTACTACTGAATGGGCATCTTTAATGGGTCATCAAAAGGTAGGCAAACAAATTCTATTAGGAGGCTGACAGAAAGATTTTGTTAGTCAGGTAACTCTGTTGAATTTACCTTGAGAAATATCTCAGTGTATTTTTTGCTTTCTGTGATTTAATGGAGCTGCTTACAAAATGCTATAGCAACATAAGGGAAAAGGTCTACCACATAGAGGTGTACACAGTATCACTTCAGAGGTACCACAGTAGAACTTTGTTTATGTAGCTTTCAAAAAAGTTTAGAATACAACGGTACAATGGTAAGATAGGATGGATCAACTGAAATTTTCAAGTGAAAATCCATCAGGTGGAGTTCATGAAATACCCCTCTAATATCTGAACCAGGATTGTTGTTCATGTTTTTAGATTTACAGTGAAGCTGAACCACAGATCTGTACCATGATTAGCAGTTAACTACACAGGAAGATATTACTAATTAAAGTATAGCAGTAAAAACACAGACATACTTGTGGCCAGTATAGGAAGGAGAATGGTTAACTGTATGAGCATCACAGCTAGCAGAATCCAGATATACAATACTGAGTACCACCAGTTGTTGGGCGATGGGGGAGTGCAATCAACAAAGGTGCTAACTTTCAGTTTGATGTAGTCAGTAGTGCCAGTCAGAGTATTTAAGGGATTAGCAGTGTGAGAAAACATTGAATACCACAATGAATTTTATTTCTAATTTGTCAACCTGTTAAGTTGGTTGATCCATAAAACCTTTTCAGCCATGACCTAGGCCAACAGACAGTTACACTATGTATGAAGGTCGGACACACATAGTACCATGGCTGCAAGTTAATAATACCACCATAGTTCCATAACTGCAAGTAAAGAGTAAATAAACAGTACAATAATGACTGACAATTTGGAACATTTTACATAAGAGAAGCTTGAAGGTATATAAGAGATAGCCTGCATAAGGCAAATTGAGATGACATGCTGAGAAAGGGGAAACAGATGATAGCTGAAGACAAAGCACTGTACTGGTAGAAGACTGTGACTAGAACCAAGACATAGAAACACTATTTTAAATTTTAGTCACCAGTTATATTGACTTGGCTTATAAAGCAAGGGGTCTTTAAACTAGCCACAACCACAGTCATTGTAATGAAGTATTCAGGGATTCTTAAACTTAAAATAGTGACTAACAAGTTGATTGTTACATAACTGTCATTTATCCCATGAACAAAGAATTAATGAAATAACTTATCAGCTAAGAAGCAGATTCCTACTGACTTTGTATATACCTTTATGAAAGCATGAAACTTCAGTCTAACTGCATATAATTGTGAATGCAGAATGATTTAAGCATTCCTTGTATCCATGAATAAGAGCATTGTGTACTACAAGACAGCAAAACCTTTGATAAAGAGTAAAAAAAAAAAACCAAACAGTAATATCCCAGTGGTTACTACACGCTTCATAGTAAGTGATTTCACATAGGACAGCTCTAAGTTAATTAAAAACAATTATACAGGAATGTAAAACATTAAAGCTAGAAATCAATTCACTGAAAAATAAACTGAGGGAAAATGCACAAAACACAACCACAGTTTTAAAGAATACAACATACCCTCTACGCAGGGAGCAATAATCCCAGCATCTCTAACTTTAGATTTTAACCTAATTTAATAACAAATCTTAAATCTAACCACAAACTAAATTCAGTTATAACCTTAAGGTCACAGACTTTTGCAGATACTGCAGAAAGACAGTCAACTGCTCTATTATTCAATGTCACATTTTACAAAACCAGTTTTGACCATATTATCCCAATATGCAGGTTTTTGATAACATTGTCCTTGATACACTGTCATGTTTCTATGCCCTTCAAGAAGCTTGACTGCTGCAAATTCATGTTTGTATTGCCTGTATGTAATGTAAATGCATTAGCTATTTTTTGAATATATGCAGACTAGAACTTTTTTCTCTTATGTATAATAGCAATTTATTCCAAAGTCATGGGGGTGTTAATTGCCTGTCATTATTACATACGTCTGCTTTAAATAAAGTTGGTGAATAGTAACAATAGTGGATTGACCGAGCTTTCTTAAACATTGCCTAAACACAACCCTCATTGTTATCTAGAGCAGATTTTGGGATGCATGTCAATGACGCTAATTTAATAATTATTGTGGCCTCAGTATCCTTCTGTATATGAAGGTATATTACACTTGTCACCTTCCAAAAGAGTGAAGTAAAGCGGATTGAAAAGAGTTGTCATACATAAAATATTTATTCCTCATTACTGATGATGTTACTATTCTACATTGTATTATTGGTTTTGTTAACATTGTTATAAAATGACTCACATTTGCTTTCACCTTACTTATATACATGTTCACTCACTTATTTACTTACTTATTTATTTATAAATGTTTTCACTTGTTGTCCAAAAGGGTAGAAACATCTCTTGCACAGGTACTGGACTGTGTATTACCCATCACTGAAAAGAACAGCAGCACATAACATAAAATACAGTATCAGGCCATGCAGTGTACGTAGATATGAAAAAAAGTTATATGAAGTACAGAAACTTCCTATGATCAGTTACACCCACATTAGGAATATTGTACAAGTTGCTATAGTGATAAGATGATGTACAATTGCATAACTAAATACATACATACATATATATATATATATATATAGACAGGGTGGATAATAATAGATGCAATGCCCACTACCCACAGCTCTGGGGGAGCCCCTGGCCAGCTTAGAAAATAATTTAAAAAAAGTTCAACATTGCTAGCTCATTTTAGTTAATCTATATGTCCTGCACATGATGTAAAATTGTTAAAGAATTGCTTTTATTTAAAAAAAGCATTTAAATGGTAGCCACTGAGTATTTACCTTTACATAGTTACAGTGCCTCCACATGTGGACTGTGGGTCAATGAAGATATTCAGGTCAGGTGCTTTATTTATTTATTTTTTTAAGTAAAGAAATGCTTCCTTATTTAAAAGAATGAATAAAATCCCATGGTAGGGTCATCTATAGCATGGAATCTTTATATTCATTGCCTTCCCATGGTCCATTGGGATGGTTATGAGTAGAAAGACCATGAATATTAAATACTGTAGTATGCATAGTTGCAGTTGTGCATTGCCAATTTGAAAGACAGTAGCATGTTGTGGTAACATGAGGTAAGTAAACTGGTCAAGATGAGAAACTTATTCAAATTGTACAGAGTATCATCAAAAAATGCATTGCTCAGCTTTTATCTTACAGTGCAGGGATACTTCACTTTAATTCATAGTTTCACATTTTCATTGTTAATGTGGAATAGAGTGAAAAAGCTGCCAACATCTTCTGTCCTATTTCAAACAGAACAAATGTCAAATGTTCAAAAGTTAAAGAAGCTGTTCTGCAGAAATGGAAGCTTTACGATACGTTAGGCATGTGATTATCAATGAGACCACCTTTATGATAGGTTAGGCATGTTATTACCAATGTGACCAGCTTTACAATAGGTTAGGTATGTTATTATCAATGAGACCAGGAGAGGGAGCTAACATTCAGAAACCAAATGGCAGACACTCAAGAGTAACAAGAAGCAGTTGTCAGGAGTAGTATTCCTGCATTGCTTGGACTAGATATAGAGCTCTCCTTATCAGAATCAGAGAGGATCTGTACAGAACAAGATGGCTTTCTTTACATTCTAATGAAGTAATTGATATATTACCACAAGAAGCATTGCAAGCCAAGAAGTTTTACAGAATCCCAACAGTGAGACAGGTCTACACTGTGATTTAAACATGGTCTCCAAAAGAGACTGTTTTCCAGATAATAATTCTTTAATTAGTGTTTATAACACTTTTATTAAACTATCACCTAAGACATAAACACGTCAATAGAAAAGAAAACAAACCATATTAACAGTCTTTCATTTACATACATTATATATCACATCTTTTTTTTCTTTAAAAGTATCATCAGACATTAGTCCAGCATTACATTAATTGTATAATTTCTGTCTTCCCTTAAACCTCAATCCTCCTCCTGTTTATTATTCTGCAAGTATTCTTCCCACATATTCTATTTATTTCTGTACAATTTGCTCCTTTTCTTTTATAAAGATCAGTCTTCTAGTTCTTTTATCTCTTTTACAATATTCAGTACTACAACTACAATTGTTTTAGAATTCCATTTCCATTTTCTAGTAATTGATGTTTTGTCAGCCAGCAGGATTTAACTTAATAAGGCCTTACTATGTCTAGGCAATTCAGATCCATGTTCCAGTTCAAAAGAATCATTTCCTTATTTACAGCCAATTGCTCACTCAAAAGTGTAGTACTCTGTAGGGAATTTTTAAAACCTGCCAACGCATTACACTCCCAGAACATATTTCCCAGCCACTGCTTTCTTTCCTATCAGATTCTAACATTTGCTATCTACCTAAGGAAAAATTCTTTGAAGTCTGCAAGGAGTATAAAAATACCTATGCAAACACCTCCAAGCAAAAAATTCTAAACCGTCTGGACTTTGTTGCATACTTGGGAGCCATATGTATGTCTTCCCATTGATCCTTGTAAATTGCTTTTCCAGTCTCTTCCAAATCTTTTCTAACATTCTCTAATTGTTATAGTTACTGTGCAATATTTTATATGCCCGGATTATCCCTTTTTTAACAGCAGCCTCTAGACTCAACAAAAAACTCTATTAGTGGAGGTCTTTCACTTGTGATTCCCTTATCCCTTTCTCTTTGCCTATACTCTGATATCAATCTGTGGTAGGGAAGACAGTCTCTAGCCTGCAGTCCAAACATCATTTTGGCCTCACCCCACTTTAATACATTTTCCTGTCTTATTTGCTCCCAAAACTTTCGTTTCTTTGCCAGTTTTCTCCAGTAGATTCAAACCTCTCTTGCCAATTTACTCTACCCCTACTTGCACTCAACCCTACTAGCAAAATCTCTGACCGCCATTCTTATGTTGGCATAATTCTTAGTATACTTTCTGCTACCTTAGGAATAGAATATTCTGTATGGCTGTTTTTATTTGCCTTAAAAATCTGCATCCAAAATCCCACTGTCTCCTTTTTTCTAGAACTTCTCCCCTGTTTCATCATCAGCCTCCCCTTCCTCTTTGAATTATTACCTTCTGCTTCTGTTTTATATGAACTTTAACTCTGTACCTATAAAACATCTATTCAAATCAGGTAATCCTAAACCAATTTTTTCTTTTGGAAGGATCAACTTATCTCACTTAACTCTTGGCATCTTCCCCTCCCAGATAAATTCCTTCAACTCTTTATTAATTATTGTCCACAATGTCTCCTCTGGTTGATAAAAAATATGCCCGACCTGTATATAAAACTAAAGGGACTAAAACATTTTCACTGTTTGCATCTTACTATATATATCCACAAACCAAGGTTTCCATTTTGTCAGTTTTGTATTATCTTTTGTTTAGTCTCTTTCCCATATCCTTAGCTGTCATAATAGAAGCCTTTTGAATCTATACACCTAAATACTTAACTTTACCATGTCCCTATAAATCCGCGGTGGTGGTGCTGCGGTAGCTTTGTCGCCTCACAGTAAGATGCTGTCCGGTTCGATTCTCAGCTAGAGCGTGTTCTGCGTGGAGACATGCATGAATGGGCGTACCTTCGTTGAAGGTTGTGTGTCAGGCCTGGCAAGCCAGTACATAAAAATTAACTGCCAATTATTAGCAGACCGGAGTTCCGCTGTGGTGACCCCTAACTGGGAAATGCCGAAAGACACAAACAAACCATGTCCCTATAAATATATGTATTGCTGTACCAATTTGTGTGTGTACATAATTAAGGGCTATAGCCTTTGTTTTATCTTTGTTAATTTTATATCCCAAAAAAACATGAAACTGTCTCAAACTGTTCTACAACACTGAGGTATCCTTTTCTAGAATTATCAGATATCATCTGCAAACTACCATACCATTTATATCCTTGATTTTCTGAGTCCCTTATTTCCTTTGCCAATGGCTCTAAATATACAATCAATCAAATCAATAAATAAATAAAGGGTAAGAGAGCACCCCTGCCTGATTCCTTTATTCAAACACAAATTAGCCACCACAGCTTCCTTCTAAGACGATGGCATTTCCGCTCCTTTTAAAATACTGTTTAACAAAATTTCCCAGCTTACCACTTTCTTCTCTCCTAACTTTCAAACTTCCACAGGAATACCAAAATTGGAATAAGGGAGTAATGAAAACAGTTAAGACAGTACATTTTGTCAGGATAACTTCATCAGGGGAAGTCTGACTTTTAAGGGGGGCAGTGCACTTTTGTCAGGATGACCCCATCAGTATGTCTTATACATGATGTTACTATACAAATTGAAATAAGGGAGTTGTGAGAACAGTTCTGTGTAATATTCTTTGGAGAAGTAGTTACACCATCAAGTGTTACACACAGTCTCAAACAAACACACATACACACACACACACACACACACACACACACACACACACACACACACAATCTCTCATGTTGGGCATAGAACCTTCTGCCTATCTAGGTTACACAATCTAGAGAGTACTGTACTAGTTGCAAGTGCCACAGAAGCAGATGGACAATATCTATGTGAAATTGGAGACTGGAATATTTGTTGGAATGTTTCGAAGGGATGCTTCTGTGCATCGTAGGTTGTGTAACAAATGCATATGTGTGCAGAGGGCAATGTAACATCACTATGATTGTCTAATGTAATGACATTCTTTTTACAATGAAATGTCTATACTGCCCTTACTGTACATTGTGTTGCTGTGAGGGGGCATTGTCATGTTCCACATAATGGGAAGACATACACATTGACTGTTGGATACAGCTGGATCATCGTACATTGCTGTGACTTCATGCAGGGAAAACTGTACACTTGTATTATCACATACGTGCATTATGTGCATTGGCAAGACAAACACGCAATCCATACCTAGGACAGTGCACTGGAGAATGACAGTGATAGATTCTGTCATATATAGTAGATTTATACTTTAATACAAATGAATTAAGTGTGCCAACATCATTTTGAAATCAAGATCACAGTAATAAAGACATACACACATTGTGCAACAGAAAACTATAATTCTTTGATGTTCTCCTGTTTTTATCACACTCTTTTGAGTGCAGCACTGCTAAGATGATTTGTGCTGCTGATGGCAAAATGGCAGAACATGCGTAACCACACCCTGAAGTGTTGAACTTACAGTGGTAATTAGCAGTAGTCTATGTTGCTCTGTGCTGACTTCCACGCAAAGCTCTGTTCAAGACAGGCTTCACAACAGGTAGTAGGTACATTAATATAACAGCATGATAATGATGTGTTAAGTAAAAGCTTATCCAACATTGGCAGCCACAGTAGTCAGACAAAACATTATGAAACATTTTTTTCATCCATATGTATTTGAACACGGACAGCATGCCAAAAAAAGCATTTATAACTGAGTATTATCTTAACACATGTAATGAGTCACAATTGTGATAGTTACTATATGACAGCAGATTTCAGCAAACCTGAATGTATATATTCATCTCCATTACTCTACTGACCACACGGTAATCCATGCACCAAACTCTTCATATTGTTCAAAATTACATTAAAATAAATAAATATAGCTTGGCACACTGAGGAAAAGTGAAACAGAATAATGTGGACAAAGGCAATCAAATCTCAAGATACTGCCATAAGCTGTGTATTTCCATTTAGCCTTAGTTGCATTTGTTGTCCAGCACCAGACATTGTGAAAATGCATAGGTGGAATAATAATGATACTGAAGGGGATGATACACTGACAGGGTGTGATGGAGGCAGGGATAAAGTAGAGTATGACAGAAGAAGGATAATAGTGGCTTATAATATGTAGCCAAAAGGGTACACATAATGGGTTCATATTACGTTATTGAAACTTTAAAAGTTCGAATGCTATATGGTCGAATCCATATGTTCAAACTTTTAAAATTTCGAAAAAGCCAAAAAAAAAATAAAAAACAGAAAAAAAAAACCTACCTAATGGTTGTAAGAAGGGGGCAAATCCCCCTGCTCCCCCTACACCCCCTGCTCTTTAAATATACCAACTCCGAGACCACACTACAGTTCAGTAAAAGGAAATCTTCCATTTCCACACTGAATGGAGATCTCAGTTAACACGTTTGAACTTTTAAAAGTTCGAACATATGGGTTCGATCATATGATGTTTGAACTTTCAAAAGTTTGACAATGTAATAGTATTCACACATAACATAGGGTAGCAAAAACACTCAGTATCACTTAGCTAATGGCTGTATTTGAACCCTTGAAATTATTCAGAATTTTTTCTACACATTTTAGCATTAGCTAATCACAACACAAAGGAATTACTGCTTCACAGTATTAAAATAACATGGTTGAAGCACACTGACAACTTAAAGCAGAATGGATGAGCAGAGAGAGTTAGAGACAGATGCAGAAAGGAAAAGCAACAATATGTTTTGTGGGACATGCAGGAGTATCTGTATGGTGTTTTAGCCTTTCTTATTAATTCATAATCTGTCTTGCACTGCACAATAAACTGATTGCTATAGGTACAAATAAGGGGTGGGAGAGTGCAAAAAACATGGATACCTAACTCGGATGAGGCTGGCTTAATAAGTCTTCCTGTTGGGGCTGCAGTGTTTTCAGAAATTATGCTTTGCTGCACTGTTCCAATGTCATGTTAAGGAAATGCAGACATTCACAGTTAAATATATGATAGGAATATGAAATGTCATGAAATAATAAATTGATGTACAGCTGTAATCAAATCCATGACACTATGCAGAAAATCAGGCTACACACATAGTAATTATGTCAACATCACAGATGGGAACTCCGAACTGTTAAATTAACTGTTCCTCAGCAGGAGGGTCATAGGAATGCACCATAGCTATATACTTCTTCACATCATAAATGTACAATTGTACCCTGACTTTTCAGTCATCACACCAGTGATGGGTGACAACAACACAACACCAGAATAATACTGTATGGCCAATTGGACCAAATCAATTGTGTGGAAGTAGATAGCTATGTATAGGACATCATTTTTGTGTGTGTGTTTTTTTGGGAGAGAGAGGAATGTTGGGAAAGGTGCTTACCAATGATAGGGCCAGGTAGGTAGGGCAGGTTAGGAACATCTGTAGATATAAAGGACATGCAAGACTGACAGGATGGTGACGGAGACAAAAGGTTGGGAGACACCATGAATGGGGATAGGTAGGGGACATTGGAGGCACACCCATGTCCAGCTTAAGAACAATGAGACTCTAGTCCTCACCATCAGAACTGCCATTACTGTCTCCCATAGCAGCTCCCTGGGGCAATGTGGCATTGTCTTTGCAATGGGATGCAGAACCTTTTCAGCCCTGCCGATAAGTGCACCAAGGTCCCTCCCCATTACCTCCTCTACTAGCCATGTTAGCTCTTGCTGCATGACAAAATTACCAAGTGCACTACAACTTCTCCAAGAGCGTACCACTGCACCAGCAGCTGGGCAGAGCTACTTGAAGGACTTGGAGCTGATAGGACAGGGGTTGTGGAGGCAACACTTACAGGTTGTGATGCTGAAGTGCTGGGTGTCTGTGCTGCCATCTGTGGAGGTATGGTAGGTTGAGCCACGGTGGTCAGTGCACCTTTCTGTGCTGTTATCATTAATGTTCAGCAACAAGTACTGCAAATAGCAAATTGTTCATTAATTATGCAACTGAATGCTACATAAAAATTACAGAACCAACTGATACTGCCAACATCCTAGCATGATAGGTTCAGTGCTAACTTTACCCACCACCCCCCACCCCTAAAGGGCCCATATCTATACAGGAAGAATGCAGAGTCCCTGTAATCACAACTATGCAGGTAAAAGCTGCACTCTCTAAAGCCAAAAACACAGCATCCATGGGACCGGATAACATCCCAGGCTGCATTTTACACGAACTTTAGAACGAACTGGCTCCGCACTTAAGCACCATGTTCAATAATAGCCTCACATCAGGCTTTGTGCCCACTGAATGGCACACAACAACAGCTATCCCACTCCACAAAGGGGGAACCACCACTGATCCTGGGAACTATCGACTTATTAACCTGATGAGCCTGGTCTGGAAGGCCATGGAACATATCATCATGGAACTCATAAACAAAGACATTGGAAACCTCCAAACTCTGGATCCCACCCAGTTTGGGTTTGTGAAAGGCAGATCATGCCTCCTGAACCTCATAGACTTCTTTCAGGCAGTCACCAAAGCCGTAGATGAGGGTAAGGTGGTTCACACAGCCTATCTTGACCTCGCCAAGGCTTTCGACACCATCCCCCATTCTGGAATTATAGCTAAACTCACTAAACTAGGTATAAATCCCTATGTTACAAGATAAGTTGCCAACTGGCTCACTGACAGAACCCACACTGTAAAAGTTGCAGACTCCAAATCTTACCTGAAAGCAGTGACAAGTGGAGTACCACAGGGCTCTGTCCTGGGACCTCTCCTGTTTGTTCTCTACTTCTCTGAAGTACAGGCTAACACAGAAGGCCTCTGGCTAACAAGGTTCACAGATGACTGCAAACTAGGAGCCATAGTCAAGTCCCCAAATGATGTGGACAACCTGCAGAAGGGCCTCACTGAAACAGATGCCTGGTGTCAGAGCCATGGCCTCAAGCTCAGTGCCAAAAATTGCAGTGTCATCCCCTTTGGTAAAAACTCTGCACCCATGAACTACCACATAGAAAGCAATCTACTTGACACCGAATGTGTGACAAGAGACCTTGGGACCCAGGTGGACAGTAGTCTCTCTTTTGATAGTCACATTGCCACAGTAGTCAGGGAGACCTTCTACGTGGCACACCTCATCATAAAAGGGTTATCATCCAGGAAAAAAGAGGTCATTGTTCTCCTCTACTCGACACTCATTAGACCCATTATAGAGTACAACACCCCCTTTGGAATGTACCTCACAAGGCATCTGCAGCAGCTGGAAAGGCCACAGAAGTACCTCACAAAGAGGATTACTGGCCTCAAAGAAATGCCCTACACAGACCGCCTCAAAAAACTCCAGCTTTACTCCATAGCATATCGCCTACTCTGAGGTGATCTCTGCCTAACATATAAAGCTATGTCAAACCCAGAACTGTTGGACATGCTACACCTAAAGAAATCCCAATCCCTCTGAGATACTAGGGACCTAAACTTTGTACCACTATAAACAGGACATGCTGGAGAGATAGATTCCTGTCCCAGAGACTTCCCATACTCCGGAACAGGCTACCCATCTATGTCAAGCAAAGTTCTTCATTAGCACTCTTCAAGAAAAATCTTGATGAGTGGATGGGAAATAGGAAATACACCTCAGGGATCACTTCTGTGTCTCTGCTCAACACTGGCACAAGAAAATAACTTTTTTGGGTGGCGTAAGCCAGGAAACCTTGTTGGCTAAGCTTACATCAGCCCTTGGGCCGATAGCCTAGTACCTACCTATGAACCTATGACAAATTATTTTATTTTTTGTGCCATGTTTGCAAACATTGCAGATAACTGCATTGTAAGTATTTATGAACATCTGGCATTTTATCTGTGTTAGCGGGAAAAAAAATATTTGTTCCGTTTGTGGGTTTTTACCAGACTAAACTCTACAGCAGTGGATGTGGCAGTTATAACAGTTTGGTGTTATTTTTCTAATGCTGTATTTATAATTGCTATTGTTAATGCAGCAATGTATTATAAAATTAAACCTGTGTTAATCTCCACTACAGAAGTGTTATAAGATCTGTGCTGATAATTGAGTTTTAAAACTATACTTCTTTTTTTTTTGCAGGGGGAGGTTGGGGGCCTAACTTGTGTGTAGTCATAGAGAGCATTTAACACACTGAAACTGTGTGAATGTTGGATGCATACAGTCACACAGTACTGAGCTCACAGCCAACCTGTGTGTTTATTATATATCTAAGTTTATGTGTCTGTTTTCTGTTTCATTTCGTACAAGTATATGGCATCCAAGAAGATAGCTGTAACTCATAAGCTGCCATACAGTGATGCAGAAAATGAGGTGATTATCCAGGCTTTATATCACTATGGAGCTTTTCTGTTAAGGAAAAGTAGAGGTGACCAATCTCCACAAGACAGGATATGGCAGCAGGGGGTCGATGACCTTAATGCTCTCAAAGGGCATCGGAAAACCTAGTCTTAGATAAGACACCAGGAAAATGACATGGTAACCTCTGCCCACTGTAGAGCTGCTACAATTGTCCAGAAACAGGTGGCTATGGGGGGGGGGGGGTCCTGCTACTGAACCAAAACTAGCAAACTGAGGAGTTCCTGTCCACTGTCAGAGATCCAGATAGCTTGGCAGAGGGTTACACCAGAATTGTTGATGTTGTTGCAAATGTGGACGACAGACCCAAAGTGTCACAAGCAGATCTTCGAAATATGCAAAAAGCAAGTGTCACTGTTATATCTTTACATGCATATAGCTAAGATGTCTGACATATATAAAATATGTATATACATATATATGGGTCTATATTATAAAATCAAAGTTTACTTACCCGAATACCTAAACGTCGACACCTATTCCGCGAACCACCTATACACCGAACGCCCTAAACGGCGAAATTCAAAAAGTCGAACAGTCATACTTGTCCCACCCCGCCGCCCGCTACATACTACCTACACAAACGAACTACATAAACCGCATACATACACTAACCAAAACCCTACTTCTAACCCTGCACTAAATCTTACATATACCACCATGTATGCACTTAACTTAACCCGCACCCTAACCCTAAGGTCCGTAACTATCGCACACTTACCTTAAAAAGCTAAAGCCAAACAAACTAAATAATCCACACACATACACTTAACAAAACCCTACACTAAATCTAACATACATTACCACCTATGTACTTACCTTTAACCCACACTACCCTACCCTAAGTCCCGTCTATCACACACACTACCCACGGGAGCTATACCCACAGAAAGGCCAATTGACGATTCGATTCTTTCTTTCTGCTTTTCTGGACGTAAGATGTTTTTTGTGGTTCGATGAAGACGGGTCAACGTTTAGGCATTCGGGTAAGTAAACGTTCGTCTTTTTAATATAGACCCCATATAGATATATATATATATATATATATATATATATATATATATAGATATATATATATAGATATATATATATATATCTCGGGGGGAGAGAGAGAGAGAGAGTGAGTGTCAGACTACAGTCCCAAAGAAATAGTGGAGTTTGCTTTGGGTTTGGGGGGGCATACAACTGCTCAATAAGTTTTTAGGAGAACCTTTTTAGTCTGCAGATATGAAGGGGACTGTTCTTTTTTGCTTCATTTGCATTGTGATACTTAGCAGACTTCTTTCTGTTCCATTCCTCATATGCAGGCAATTCTGGATTGCAGGCTGCCAGCACACCTGCACATTTGCTTATTGTTAATATTGTTTATAAGGTATATTCAGATACATATGAAAGAAATTCTTTTTGTAGTTTTATCAACTGTTAAGGAGTTTAACATACCATTGTTAAAAGAAAACTGTGATCAATTTTATTCTCTGTTTTTCTGTTTGTTGTGTTTAGTGGCACTGTTGAATGTCTACCACCAGATGTCAGAGTATCAGTAGCCTCTGATGATGATGATGATGATAGTGGTGATGAAAAGGCATAGTCTGGGGGTGCAGACTGCCAGTCTGACACTGAAGTTCTGACTCTCACATCATCTGCCCATGTTTCAGGCACAGTCAGTATGTCTACACATATTGAGAACACACAGACCTCTGATTTAGGACAGGTTAAGTTTGACATAGTTGATTGGGCTAGTGTGGTTATTCTGGTTGCAGAGCTAGTTGCCTCTCCCAATATCCATCATGAGGGCATGGTGCAACACAGAAGTGTTGGTAGTGATACTCAGAGGATGCCTGATGTCCACTCTCCTCTTGAAGTTGGTGTGTCATTAGGTCCCACCAGACATATGTGTAGGGCCATAGTGGAGGCCCAGGCACATTCCACCTGGCCCTTGGTAGAGACAGTGTGACTACTAAATGTTCTGCATTCTGACATGAGTGACACCCCGAACCATGTGGGCAATTCCTTATACAGGATTAATGACACACTGGATCAGGCAGTTTCTGTGATATAACATCTTTTGGGGGAGGGTGGGCAGCTGCTACATCTTCTGGTGTTAGCATACTCTCACAGTAACATTACATCCACTGCTCCATCAGTGATAGAGTCCACACCTAGATATGGTAGGCCATGGGTCATAGTTCTGGATGTAGTCCTGATGAGACCTCATCCAGCAGAAATCACTCATGTTCAGGTAACACTCCAACTTCTAACCAGGGTCATGGAAGTAGCAGTGCAACTCATGGCAAAGGTGGCTCTTGTGGTCGGGGTGACAATGCTGACCTGAGTAGTCTACTATGCTCTGCTCACATCTCTGCAAGATGCCAGGGTGTAGTGTTAGCACAGTGCTTGATTGCATTCCTGCACACACACACACACACACACACACACACACACACACACACACACTGAAAAATTTAATTCACTTGCCAATACCACTTTACATACATGCAAACTATCTGAACAGTATAGCTGACTAATCTGCAGCTGTTGTTATTGGCTTTGAATACTGTATACTTTGAGAGATATGCGTTTCTCACTTATGCACACTCACTTTTTTGGTGTCAGCCTTGCCCTCTCCCCCCAAATCAGGTGCAAATGATGATGACTGTTCCCTGCCCTTTGCACATGTCTTTGTGACTTAGTGTTGCATATAAGTCTGATGCACAGTGGATAGCTAATGCCTGTTTATTCACAAGATGGAACTATCAATATGTATTACAGAGCAAAAGTTGTTTATTTCTTGTTCCTACTCATTTGTGAATGATTACTTCTACCATATTTTAGTTAGTATTGTCATTCGAGCAGTGGAAGCATTAGGTGCTTCAATTTTGCTTCTTGGTATAGTTGTGCAAATGAGGGTGTAATTGACCTGTTCCATGTTTTATGGACAGTGGTCAATTGAAATGCTTGATGCATGCTATTGTTTCTAATACATAACTGTATGTTCCAAACAACTTACAGAGGAGATATTACTGATGTAACTATGCAGCTCAGACAAATGCTCTTCTTAGGGGCATATATATATATATATATATATATATATATATATATATATATATATATTTTAATATGAGAGTAATCAATTATATCTTTTTTTTTTACAGGTTCCACACTTACTTTGTCATTACTACAAGTAACAATTGTATCCTTTGGGGGTTGTCCCTGTCTGATATCAGAACACAGCCATTACATGGTTAAATAAAGAATGTGGAGTCTGACAGGCACCAGTTGTGAATGTTTGTTGGATCTTAAGCTTTGATCTAGGTAGTGATTGCGTATCTATCCTTTGTCTTTTAGCCAGAGCTAGGGCATACTCTGCACACCTCCATCTGCAGCTGCTGATTCTTCCTCAGACTCCTCATCTGTACCAGCTGCTGGGCCCTGCCTCTTATCCTTGAAACTGTGCTCCTGCCCCTTGCTGTCCTTGTTGAAGTTATTTCCTGAGAATTATATTGAGTAACATGGCACAGACCGCAAGTATTTCAGCACAGGTGCCCAGGTTATATAACAGTGCACCTCCTGATGTATCAATACACCAGAATCTTGACTTGAGCAATTCAGGCTTCATTGATATTCCTAGTTTGAGTGTGGTTCTTATTGTATCTTTGCATATTAGGGTTTTGTGGGTTTCTCATGGATGGCATTAACCAGGGCTCCAGTGCATAACCTGCATCATCCACTAGATGACTTTGAAGAATGTCACTCCTAGAAAACTTGGTGTATAGCTCACAAGTGTGCCATATGTGTGAGTCATTGAACCAGGATGGGTTAACTGCACAGGCTCTGTAGATGATGCCTTGGACATTACAGACATCCTGACAGTTTACAGAGTGGAAACCTTTCCTTTTGATGTACCTCCTTCTCTGTTCCCCATGTGCGGCTTTTATTTCTATGTGTTTTCAATGTGTGGCCCTCGACACTTCAGGGAAGTGTGCTAGTGACAGAATTTCTGAATGATTCTTGCTGTCTCCTGTGGTGTTCATGTAAAACAGATATGCCTCCTTGCATGTAGTAGCATTGCATTTAAGAAGTGATGTAACATTCTGGAGGCTTATGCCTGTGACACCCCTAACATATCCCCTGTGGGTCTCTGAAAGATAGTATATGTAATACTAAACATTCCTTTGTATCCACTGGGATGGGTGCTCAATGATTTTATTGGGGCCTAAGGTAGGGGCAGCAGTGGTTGCATATTTCCTCCAGTCTTTCCTGTTCACCCTGTATCTCTCAACAATTTCTTTCATACAGACCATGATAAGTCACAAGGGGTCTAAACACCCTGCTTCTTCTTCCCCAAGGTCTGGTAGCAGCAACAACAGCACTCTGATTTAAAACCTGTTTCACATACAGCACAATAATAGCAACTGCAACCCCTGTTTTTTAAGTGTAAGTATGCCTGTATTCCAAAGAGTTTTGGTGTAGATGGAAAAAGCATACATTGAATATACACTGGTTTACAGCTTCCTGAATAGCGCCACCATGTTGGATTGGTTAATTAGCATGTCCTTTCATTAGCATATTCTGCCATTTCCCTTTGTCTAGGGGCTCTACACATTGTGCAGAGCTGCTTAATGAATACCAAATACTGCGCCAACATGATCGCTACACTTTTGTGTAGCTGTTAATGAATCTGGCCCATTGTGTCATTAAGTTAAACTGTATACAAACTTGCTGTGGTACAAAATGGCATTTGTAAATGAGGAAAATAGGCAATCATTCATGAATTCTATAGTTCATTTAAAAAACACCAAGTTAGTTCGAATTCTCAGTCAGGGAAAGCAAAGAGCAACTTATGTTTGTGGTTGCTGTCTTCACTGCAGGTATATAAACAGAGGCCCTTATGCAGCTGCAAATTGTTTCAGCTAGATTACTGGAAGTAAAAAAGCATTTCACTTGCACAGATTTTGGGAGTGGTTTGTTTAGCTCAGTTTGACATTTGTGAGTGCTTTATGTGGGGAAAACAGAAAACGAAATTTGTAAGCTTAGAGAGAGAATCTATGAACCTGTGGACATATAAAGCTGTGTTAAAAGTCAATAATGTGTATACCAGGCTTCATTTGTAGCACTTGACAGACTTCAGATAACTTCTCTGAATAAAGAAATGTATTTATTCATGGAACTACCAAGCTTAATATATAGAATATGCTGTGAAATGGAGTTTGGCTGAGGGCACTGCTGTAGAAAAGTCACAAACTCTGAAATGAAGATACAGCTACCAAGTTAACAAACTAGTTATATAACATAAATAAAAGGCTGATTTCTTGTTAGCATACATTTCTTTGTATTAACATGTTTTGCCAAAGTCACAAAACTGAAGGCTATCATAAATTGGAGTTACAGTTATGGAAAGTCTGTAAACTATGAGAAATGGATGTTATTTTAACTTCAACAGGAAGAAACAGCAACTTCCCATGACGGCAATTAAACATTACACACTAGCTATCATTTCCTGAACTGATATGTAAATTTCAAACTTGAAGTTCTTCCTTGAAGAGTGCAGATATAATAGGCATGAACCTGCTACTATAAATGGTCAATTAATGATTAAAAGATAAAAACAAAACTACACTTTATCTAGAGAAATCACACATTAGAAGCAAATTACTTGATTACTTGGACAGGTTTTAAAATTTGCAAGTTGTCATGTACAGAGACTTTTCTGTTTCAAGTTCTTCAAGCTTAATACTTTGAATTATATTTTTAAAATGATTCATCCACACTACAGAAATTATTTCATTACCATCCTTAGAACAAACAATGCCCTAGCGTAAACTTTCTTTTGTAGAAGAAATCACTTCCTGTAGATCGAAAGGAAAACTAGTGGGCACAGAGCTCCCTGGCTCATTACAGGCCTTGCTGAGCTTATGAAACAAAAAGACAAATAACTGACTAAATACAAATATTTAAGAGCTGTTCCAGTGGGACTACATTTAAATACCCATGGAGAAGCTATAAATAAATCTACATAGCCATACCTGAAGGGCTCACAAACTATAGACCATCTTCTGAGTTAAATGTAATGCAAGCCTAATTTGAGACTAGCAACTATTCTTGGTGATCTCTTTAATCAAAATTATTCCTCTGAACCTCGCTGCATTAGCCACCCAGCCACTACTTGTTCAAAGGTTTTTGGTTTCTGTACTTTTTTTTCATCACAAAAATGTATCCTATAGAAAAGTATGTTAAAACATGTTATACCTTCATTGTCATTCAACAGTCTCAAACAATACATTCATCTTTGAAAGGAAGAACGTTCCCTAAGTTGCTGAAATAGCGGCTAGCACAGATGTGTCTGTATTACCCCTCGGTTAAGTTGCAAGAAGATGAAGCATCTAGCCAACTAAAACAACACTTAAACCACAATGGCCTATTCTACAAACATCAGCAAGGGTTTTGCAAAAGGCACAGTTTAATGACAGCACTGCTGTCCATCAATCAGCATGGACCATGATGAGCATGAAGAACCAATATTTGTTACAGACCTTAAGAATGCTTTTAATTCAGTTTCATACAGACTGCTACTTGAGGATGTGAGATTACATGGTCTAGACTCCATAGCTATGGCTGTGGAACAGTTGAAAAGCAGCATTATTCAGGGTTTTGTTCCTTGAATCTTACTGAAAATCATTGCTTATCTGGTCCCCTGTTAAAATGTTGACACTCAACATACTGAATGCCAACAAGCTAAAAAAAAAAAGAACAAAAACAGAGAAGAATGAATTTTGAAAGTAACTTTTTTCCTTTATAGGTTCATAGTTAGGTACTAGGCTATTGGCCCTAGGACCTATATAAGCCTAGCCAAAAAATGTACCATGGCTTTCGCCACCCAAGAAAATTATTTTCCTGTGCCCCTGTCGAGCAGAGCCACAGAAGTGATCCCTGGGGTGAATTTCCCATTTCCCATCCAATCATCAAGATTTTTCTTGAGGAGTGCTGTTGAGGAGCTCTGTTTGACATAGACATAGACAGGTATTCTGTTTCAGAGTATAGGAAGTCTCTGGGACATGAATCTATCCCTCCAGCATGTTCTGTTTATTGAGGTGACAAGGTTTAGGTCCCTAGAGCATGTAGCTCGGAGGGATTGGGATTTCTTTAAGTGGAGCATGTCCAACAGCTCTGGGTTTGACATAGCTTTGTATGTTAGGCAGAGATCGCCCCTGAGTAGGCGATATGCAATGGAGTAAAGCTGTCGTTTTTTGAGACTGTCTACGTAGGGCATCTGTTTGAGGCCAGTAATACTCCTTGTGAGGTATTTCTGTGGTCTTTCCAGTTGTTGTAGATGTCTTGTGAGGTACATACCAAAAGGGGCATTGTACTCTATAATGGGTCTAATGAGTGATGAGTAGAGGGGAACAATTACCTCTTTTTTTCTGGATGAGAATCCTTTTGTGATGAGATGAGCCATGTAGAAGATTTACTGACCACTGTGGTGATGTGATTATCAAAGGAGAGACTACTGTCCACCTGTGTCCCAAGGTCTCATCACATTTTCGGCATTAAGTAGACTACCGGCTATGTGGTAGTTCATGGGTACAGAGTTTTTACCAACGGGGATGACAATACACTTTTTGGCATTGAGCTTCAGGCCATGGCTTTGACACCAGGTATCTGTCTCAGTGAGGCCCTTTTGTAGTTTGTCCACATCATTAGGAGTTTCAGTTATGGCACCTAGTTTGCAGTCATCTGCAAACTTTGTTAGCCAAAGACCTTCTGTGTTAGCCTGCACTTCAGAGAAGTAGATACCAAACAGGAGAGGACCCAGGACTGAACCCTGTGGTATTCCACTTGTCACTGGTCTGAAGTCGGATTTGGAATCTGCTACTTTTACAGTGTGGGTTCTGTCTGTGAGCTAGTTGGAAACCCATCTTGTAACATAGGGATTTATACATAGTTTAGTGAGCTTATCTATAATTCCAGAGTGGGGGATGGTGTTGAAAGCCTTGGCAAGATCTAGATAAGCTGTGTGAACCATTTTACCCTCATCTTTGGCTTTGGTGACTGCTTCAAAGAAGTCAATCAGGTTTAGGAAACATGATCTGCCTTTTACAAATCCAAACTGGGTAGGGTCCAGAGTTTGGAGATTACCAATGTCTTTGTTTATGAGTTCCACAATTATACATTCCATGGCCTTGCAGACCAGGCTCGTCAGGCTAATGGGGCGGTAGTTCCCGGGGTCCTTCGTGGCTCCCCCTTTGTGGAGTGGGATAACCATCATGGTGCACCATTCAGTGGGTACAAAGCCTGAGGTGAGGCTATGATTGAACATGGTACTTAGGTAGGGTGCCAGTTCATTCTGTAGTTCATGTAGAACGCAGCCTGGGATATTGTCAGGTCCCATGGATGCTGTGTTCTTGGCTTTGGATAGTGTGTTTTTTACCTGTGCAGCCATGATTATAGGAACTTTGCATTCTTCCAGTATAGAGATGGGCCCTCTAGGGGGTGAGAGGGGGTAAAGTTAGCACTGAACCTATCTGCTAGGATGTTGGCAATATCAGTTGGTTCTGTATATTTAGCGCCATTGTGCTGTAACTCAGAGCAGATCTGAGTGTTCCCATTGAGATTCTTGACATAGCTATAGAATGATTTGTGGTTGTCTTTAGAGTCAGTGGCAATTTTGTTTTCGAAACTAGCTTTGGAGGATTTTATGAGGGGATCTCAGCTTTTTACTGAGGTTGACCAGGGAGTTCCTCCAGTCATGGGATTTTACTCTTTTTTTGCAACAGTTTCTTTCTTCTGTTGTAGAGTTTGTTTATGGCAGAGGACCACCAGTTTGGCATCCTTTTCTTGGAGGATAACATCTTGGTTCTATTAGGGATAGCATGATCCATGCACTCGTGTAAGTGCTTATAAAGTGCATTTGTGTAGGATTCAGCGGTCATGCCTCTATTGTCCATCTGCATTGGTGTCGTGAAGTTTGCCACTTCTGTCTTAAGAAGTGTGAAGTTGGCTCTGGAGAAGTTTTTTACGATGGTTTCCCTAATTGGGGGTGGGGGTGGGATGTGGATGTCTAGGCTGATTAGCCTGTGGTCAGATCTGACCAATGAGGAATTGACCTCTGGTGTGGAACACCGGTTTCCCATGTTGGTAATGACCAGGTCTAGGATATTGCTGCCCCTGGTGGGGGTGTCTTGTGTGTGTGTGTGGGGGGGGGGCAAGCTAACCCCTGTACATCCCAAAGTTATATTTGCCAATTCTGAGATTGCCAGACCTTGGAGAAAAGGGAATATTCTGAAAAATGGCATCTTGGACATAGTATATATAAGTAGGATCTTTTGCCCATTCAGTGTCTGTATTTCAGGACTTACTCTAGCGGATCCCTAAATTTCCAATGGTTACCGCTTCTTTTCTTTTCTCTGCCCGCTTGTGTGAGCAATGTCATAGGCAAGGCGTCTATTGTTTACGAGTTTGCGTAACCACAGAAATGAGTGTTAATCCTACTATAGTGTGCATTCAATTTCTTAATTACTAATTCGGCAGTCACCACTCAAGTACTATAAAATGCCTAGAATACAAACTGGCAGATTCATGACGCTGTCCTGAAAACATGGACAACATTGCAACATACTAACAAAAGAAAATTAGCTCCTAATCCACCAGTGTTAAGATCTTCTTACTTTCAGCTTAATTTGCAAACTTTTCATTTGGCATCAGTGCCCATCTTTTGCAAGGAGACTTAACCCAGAACACATTTTAGAACCCTTAGGACCCAATGATGAGCGTTTCATTTCTAGAAGTCACACAATGCTCACTAGACTGGCTCTCTAAAACCTTTATAATGTAGGGACCCACTACCTGAAATAATGTACCTGTGAGCATCATGCAGTGTTCCATGCTGCAAAAATTCAACAAAACTCTAAACAATAACTTAAAGGTTTAATCCTGTCTAAATGTATGGGCATAGTTAATTACTTGGACATTATCACAAGCCTGTAAATATAACTGAATTGTGATAACACTTGGAAATTATACCATCTAAAAGGCAGTGAACCCAGCCATTTACTTTGCAGTCTTCTACTTCTAGTTTACTAAATAATGTTATTTAATTCTAATGTTCCAAAGCCTGTTTTTACTGTGTTAGATTTTTCTTCATTGTACTAGTCAGTTATATGTATACATTTTTAGACTTGAAAGAATCGTTGTCAATTTGCATTTTGTATAATTAAAGTTGTTATACAGTTATCAGTGAAAAAGAGCCTATGAAGTCCACTCTACTTATCTGCTGAATGAAATAAAATGGAAACTGAGCTTTTCAACTGCATCTCCAGGTCTGTCAGAGGAGAGGGGAGTGACCTCAAATCATGCTACTTGACAGGTGGGGAAGCAAAACAGTAAAGGACTAACCTGAAAAGTCTATAATGCCATAACCTTTTTCATTCTAGCCACTAATATCACAAGATAGGTGAGCCCAGATTCATGACATTTCTTATTCTTATACAGGAACACTACAGAGGTACAATGATAAATTATGACAGTAATAATTAACTACATCAACAGTATACCTTTATATCCTTTCCAGACTGGCACCAATACTCTCAGTTCTATTTTTGATGTACTGGAAATGGAGGAAAGATAGACAGGGATCCTGTATTCATATTCCCTTGGGTAAGATGTTTCTACAAGATGCACAGACCCCGATTCATACTTTAAACCCAGACTAAATAACTCTTGCACTACTGTTGTATGTTCTGCCATTTTTTGAGCAGCAGGGATAGACCAAACATGAACTGCAGTTGATAACTTGATTATGTTGGTTTGCAAGAAAGCAATCACCAAGGAAGTCCGATTTCCTCAGGCTTCATAAATCTATATGGGTATCTCTGCCTCAGAGACTAACATCATAAGGAATTCTTTTCTACCATGTTCTAATTGCACCCTCCATTTACAATGACAATCCCTTCTTCTCTTTCTAGCATGTCGAGGGTCCAGTTGGTGAATCTGGGAATTCTGAGACATGTGTTACATGCCCTCATGTACGGACGACTCCTCTCCTCTCCCACGTACACTACACACAGAGAAGAGAGCTATTAGCTATAGCCTGAGACTGGGCTCTCTCTCTCTCTCAGGACTGGCAAGAGAGGGGGGGGGAAGGGAGGCACAACACCACCACACAACCACAGTCCACATAACTCAACCACACCACTGAACACAACAACACAACACACTAAGACATACTAGAGGGCTCTGGTAAAAAAGACCCCTACAGCAGAGAGGCCCTCCAGAGCAGAACAAGCAACTGCAAACTCTCACCACACCACAGACAACACAAATACAACACCAAACATACTTGTCATAGGTGACTCCATAGTCAGACACACACATAACACAAGCACTCAGGTCTCTCAACAGCAGGTACACAAATGACTCAGTCATTGTGTATGACCCTGACCTTGAGCAGTATCCTACCTTCACCTAATGATGCCACAATACAAGTGATAAGATGATCAGCTTAATAGTGGCTTAAATTCTGGTGTGTCATTCAGGGGATCAATGTCTGTCTGCCTGGGATGACATGCTGGACAAGCCATAACTGCAAGGCGGCTAAGGGCTTACACCCTACCTGTCACCGATTGCTTCAGGATATTGGCAAGGCTCTTCTTGCCACCCATGAGTGCCTTTTAGGCAAGGCTACCATTCTAAACCTACCCAAGTAAAAAAACTAAAAAAAAAAAACTAAAGTAATGCTTAGTCTCATGCCAGAAGTCTCAATCTCAAGGATGCACTTTTCGAGGCCCTTTTCGATATGTGTGTGCATGCTGTGTCTGAAACCTGGTTCAAGGAGAGAGCACCCCAGCACTATCCAGTTTCACCTCATATCATGCGTTCGACCCCAAAATCGGACAACACCAAGAAAGACAACACCAAATTCATAAAGAATGTCCCATACACAAAGGACACCCACACCTCAAGAACGATGCATCCACAGACCATCAGGTGCAATTAACCGGCAAATTAACCATACCAAAGATTTCATAGCACAATGTAGCATGTTCTCTCTCAGGAACCTCATCACTCAGCTCTCTCATGGCCTTGGGAGGAAATGAATGGAGGGATAAATGTATATACTAGTCACCATACTACATAATATAGATTGGGAACACTACTCAGAGCCCAAACACTCTGGCCCAAAAGCCCAAAGGTTCATAAACTCAAATGCCATGGGAACAACTAGTCACCATACGAACATGGGATCACAATGTTCAACACCAGAAGTACCCCCCACACTGGTGAGATCAGATCATAACTAAATCTGCTGGGAGGTCCTCATCCCGCCTGAAAATAAAAAAAAAAAAGTGAAAAAAAACTCAAAGCAAAGCCTTCTTCACACTAAAAACTAGTGTGGTCTCCTTTAAGGCTGAGCCAGTGGGTAAACATTACCAACCGCTGAATCACTTACAAATGCCTTCTACCAGCACCTACAGGACTGCAGTCTGGTGGGACCCAGCCATAAAACAAGTCTACAACAAAAAGGGGACTACAAGATACAAGATAAATCAAAATCCTTTGAAAGTGTAAGACACATTTGATCATTATAAGTAAAAACTAAGCTCTCATATCAATCATCAAGGCAAATTGAAAAAAGAGAAAAATCTCAAAGGACAATCAAAAGGCTTCTTTCTTTATGTATGAAAGAAACCTAGGAGGAAACAGATATGCTCCAGATATAGTTCAAAATGATGTGAGTTACTGAACCTACATACATTACCAACATACTGGCTGACAGGTTCAGCAACTCCAGGTCCCCCCCAAAGGAGTATTCCCCCCCCAAGATTAGAGCCCCCCATATCTTAGGCAGCCCAGGTGAGAACAAATCCAACCAAAGCCAAAAAACTCAACTCAAAGCAATGGTGTTTAGGACAGCTGTTTAATCTTAGCCTCACCTCAGGATCGACATTACCCAGGGTGGTGCCGCGGCGACTGTGGTCCCATCCTTCAGAAGGGCCTCACAGAAAGCGGATACTGGGTGCAGAGCCATGGCCTAAAGTTAAATGCCAAAATGCATAGTCATACCCTACCAGAAAAAAAGGTTACCCCCCTAGCTACCATATAGGTGGCAATCCACTGAGCACAGAGAAGAAGTCATCAGGGATCTGGGGAGTGACACTGACAGTAGCCTTCCGTTTGACACTCTCATGTTGCTAAAGTAGTTAGGAAAAACCTTCTACATACCCCACCTGATCAAGTGAAGGGATTTACATCGTCAGGGTCAAGTCCCCTCATCTCACATCACCTTTTAGACCCATGATTGTTATTGATACAATTAGGAAATGCCCCTGCCCGACACCCTGAGCAGCCTGGGGCTGCAGGAAAAAAGCCAAAAAAAAATCAAAGTCTCAAAATATGTCTTCTGCTGCCCGACGACTGAAGAACCAGCTCTATTCTAGTCTTCACTTCTGTATCTCACCTCACTTGCTTACTTTGGACATATAAGGCCATGTCAAGCCCTGATTTGATGAATATGCTTCACCAACAAAATCTATATCCCTCAATCCCCAAGGGTAAGCGAGAACGAACCTTAAGACGGTTACGGTTAATTAATAGAGAGGGATAGATTCATCACCCAGAGACAGATAGAGACTCCTATGCTGTGGTCCTCAAATCCCGGTACATGCACCTCACTGGCCACTTCGCTGAGGAATCTATCGCTGGGGATGGGGATTTCAGATATACCCCAGGGATTACTTCCAGTGGGACTGCTTTGAGGTGACAGAGGGGCAGCAGGCATATAAAAATATAAAAATTCAAATTAAAGGAAGCCAAAAAGGCATGAAAGCCTTGTGGCTAAATATAAATGCTATGCCTATTATGAACCTATGAACCTATTTGGATGCCTCTTTGAATAAAATGATGTCAAATATCAGTTGAATGTAACTTATCCTCGTCTTGCCTCTTCTTACTAATGATACCTTTGCTCCTTTTACACCCTTTAAAAGCAGTGATGTTTCCAAAGCATTAACAGAGATCGTCTCTGCAGTTTATCAAAATTAATTAATACAGTTAGAGTTCATTCAAAGAGTTAAACTGCTGCCATGCATTTGAACTTTGGCAGCTATGGCTCAACACCTCAAAAGATGAGAGCACCATGTCTTTGACAAGCATCACTTACAAAGAAATCTGAATTAATGTAATGACTGTATGAAGAAACATGACTGTATGAAGAAACATTAAAGCTGATCTGTTATATTCATACTGTACCTATTATTAGTCTCAGGTTGATCTTTTCTAATTATAATGTACCTTGCTTAGAATGAATTTCAGCCACTGAGTCAGAAAGCCAGCAGCCAGATTCCTCTCTGTCCCTGCACCATCTGCTTTCTCCACTTTCTGAGCCACCTCTAACTGCTATCTCTATTACAGATACTTGTATTCTGCTCTCTGCCCACTCTAATCCAGCCTTGGGCAAAAACCCTTCCTCTACTTTACCTAGTATCATTTTCTAGATTCCTTTTCAGTTTTTCACCCCTTGACTAGTTGCTAATCTTCCTGTCTTATCTCGCTGCCCCTAGCATCTCTTTTCCCTCCTTCTAGCTGTTTTTCTATTTCTTTTATTGCTCCCACTCCACTATCCTTTTCAACTATTAACTGCTTCACCACATTCTACTTACCTGTGACCACTTTCTCTGCCTCAGGAATCTCTTCCTCTCTGATTGTCTCTGTAAAGTCTTTCATGTAGCTGCTCTAACATGCTCCATTCGCCCTTCGGGCTCACTCCTCTCCCCTACCATACCCCCAATTCCCACCTACACCAAGCAGTAAGGAAACCACTCTAGACTGGATCCTTCTCAACAGCCATCTTGATACTTATAAACCAGGAACCCTTCCTGACGATATCAGTGACCATATGCTAACCTATATTATTAAAAAAAAATTCATAGCCCTAATACTAATATTTTTAAAACCTCCCATTCCAAAAAATTCTTTAATCCAGAGAGCTTCCAAAATGAACTGAAAGCATGTGACTGGTCACCAGTGTTTCATCTTCAACTTGATGAAGCAGTGACCTACTTTAATACTAGATTCCTTCAAATCCTAGATTACCACGCCCCCTATCGCTCTTCCCGAATAAGGACCAAAATTGCCCCCTGGCTCACAAAACAAACTAGGCAAAAAATTCTCCTCAGAAATAAAATTTGGGCCAAATGGAGGTCCTCCAAAAGTCCATTAGATCAACTTTACTTTAAACAGTTAAGAAATGCCACCAAGAAAGACATTCTCAGAGACAAAAAAGACTAGTACCTTCACCTCCAACAAACCCACCAACAAAAACCTCAAATATTCTGGTTAGGCATTAACAAATGTCTTCAGCCAGGGCACTCTAAAACTCCTGCCCCTTCAGGATTCAAGCATTCAACCATAATAACTCTAACCAGATTCCTGATGCCTTTAATAACTATTTTACTGAAGCCATTCTAACCCTAGCTAATACTTTACCACCTATTACCACTTCCCCATTAAATACCACTAATACTCCATCTCCAACCTTTCATATACAACCTCTACCTACATCCCTCATTTGCAACCTCCTTCAAAAACTTAAACCATGCACCCCTTTTGCTGACTGTCTTCCAGCTGAATACCTGCAAATTACAACTAAAGGTATTGCCTATCCCATCTCCATCCTTATAAATAGAACAATTTTAGAAAGCAAAATCCCTTCCATATGGAAAGTATCCCACATCATCTCTCTACATAAAGGTGGGTCATTTACAGAGCTCTCCAACTTTCGGCCTATCGCCTTACTCTCTCCAATAGCTAAAATAATGGAAAAACGCATACACAGACATCTACTTGACCACCTTCTCCAAAATAATTTACTTGCCAACTGCCAGCATAGTTTTAAGCTATTCCATAGCACAACAACTGGCCTGCTATCTTTTTCTGACTCCATAAACAAAAATTGTAACAATAATACTTTTTCCTCTGCACTATTTATTGACCTTTCAAAAGCCTTTGATATGGTGAACCATAACATGCTTATTGACATACTAAAAGCCCAATCACTTGATCCACAAGCATTACAATGGTTTAAATCCTATCTGGAAAACAGACAGCAAACAGTACTTTTGGATAATAATCTTTCTACTTCCTCCATGTGAACATTGGAGTACCACAAGGCTCTATTTTAGGACCTCTTCTCTTTTCATTGTTTATTAATGATCTACATACCAAAATTCCTCATGCCACCTGCATACAATATGCAGATGACTCTACTTTAATTTGTTCAGCCAAGTCTGTTACCTCTCTCCAGTCCCTCACCCAAACATTATTTAACAGTGTTGAAAATTGGTTCATGCAACACTGCCTCCTTCTGAACCCCCCAAAAAAACAAAATTATTGCTCTTTGCTCCTACTCATAAGTCACCTCAACTGCACTTCACAGTAGCCTCTAGCAATGGAACTAACATATCCCCTGACACTACAACCCATCTACTGGGAGCAACAATTGATAACAGCCTTAGCTATGATGACCATATTAATTCTGCAATAAAGTCTGTCAACAAAAAACTAGGTACCCTTTATAGAATCAAACCCTTCCTTACCACTTCAGCCAGAATCACTATTGCCCAGACCCACCTGATCTCTACCCTGTTCTATGCTTCTGCAATATATACCAATCTATTTAAAAACAACCTCACCAAACTTTCCACCAGTTACAATAACATAGCCAGATTTGCCACTGGCACCCCCTTTAGAACCCATCACTGTCACAACCTCAAACAACTGGGATGGTTAGAACTGCAGAACCAACTACTTTGTCAACAACTTGTTATCACCCAAAAGATCCTTTATCACCCTAATAATACCCCAATCCTTACTAATCTGATTACCCCCTACAAAAATCTTGCAACACTACGCTCAGCTAATAAGCTTTTAGTTTCCACTATTAAATACAACAACAAAGCTGGGGACTCACTTTTCACCAACACAGTGGGAAAAAGCTGGAACCAGCTTCCTAGTGAACTTTCCACCCTTGCTTCCACTCTTCTTTATAGAAAGCATCTTAAAAAATATCTTAAAACTCACTGGCTTTGTCCCTGCTCTAACCCTGACTGATATCTCTTTCCCCTTCTTGCTCTCTCTACACTTCTCTACTCCACTGTTCTGTCGCCTACCTGTAATATTGATTTCCTTCATAGTACTGAAAATGAAAAAAAAAAATTTACAATTTAAAACTATTTTTTTTAATTTTTTGATTGCTCTCTCTCAAATGATTGCTCTCTGTATTTGATCTTCACTTAAACCTACTAAAGGACTCTGTACAAGTTCATCTGACCCTCAATGTAAACAATGTGCTGTAATTCATTTGACTATTACTATATATTATATTCTTTGTCACTGCTAATGCTTGTAGCTTTTCTCCCCGGGCTTCTACTGAAAATGGACATATATCCAGTTAGACTAGCCCCATCAACAAATGTAAAATAATAATAAAATAATAATAATAAATAAGAAAGTATTAGATGATCCAGTAAACATGTAAATATTCATCATACTCTGAACAGTTTCACTTCTTGTCATTTATATTGATTAATAACGTTCTTTAAAGAAATAATACTTACATTTAAAAAAAACATATGAAGTCTGGAATCATTGCATCAAATTTTTGGTGACACATTAAATGTGACATGCAACTGCTGCAGTGATGGTGCTGCAGTAGCGTTGTCGCCTCACAGTAAAACGTTGTCCCGTTCGATTCTCAGCTAGAGCATCTTCTGTGTGGAGACATGCATGAATGGGCATACCTTCATTGAAGGTTGTGCGTCAGGGCCGGCAACTCGGCACGTAAAAATCTACTGCCAATCATTAGCGGACTGGAGTTCCTCTGTGGCGACCCCTAACTGGGAAAAGCCGAAAGACACAACAACAACAGCATTAAATCTGACATGCAACTATAGTGTTAACATTGGAACAACTTCATTAGAATGAAATAACATATTTATTCTGTTGTGAAGGTCAGAAATAGCAGCTTTATTTATGCCTTTTGCCACTAAATATTTTCCTAAATACCTAAATTTCCTTCTCCATGATCTCCATTTAGCACACTCGCCATCTTCATTTCTTCTGTGACCCTCTGACTTTTTACCTTTGTGCTTCAGCCTGCTGTTTTGTGTCCTGTTCTTTATTTATATACATTCTCAATCTCTCAACAAGTTATCCTTACTTTATTGTTTGCTTCTACAATCTTGACACCTAACAATTGATACACTTCTGAAACTTCACACAGAAAAGCCAGCATGCAATAGGCCGTCACTCAAATGGCTGAATAAAAAAAAAAAAACAATACAACATATCTGTAAAAAAGCACAAAAGCAATACAGTAATAAAGCAACCACAACCATGCTTGACAAAAATTAGCACATATCTCACACGACATTCTTTGTCCATTTTATCTCAGAAAGAATCTAGGAAATTATTTACCAGAAGGGGATATCTGCCTATACAGAGGAATACATACTGTACACACCATAGAGGTTTATGGTTACTCATCCAGGTTCTAATCGCTCATATCACAGCTGCTTGAGCATAGAATGCCTGAGATGGTAATTGCTTGTGTGCTGATATTTTCCGAAACTACTAAATGCAAACCTCCTGTGGATTTACCATTGGAAAGGAATCTATTGGCAGGCAGCAGTACCGATATAATGAGTGTTGACTAGACATGTCCTTTATCCTTTGTGTCAGTCTGAGGAAGGTGGTAAGCACAATAGCAGTTCTAGAAAACCATGGGCCCCCCACCCAACCTGAAAAATGCATTTAGTATGTCAAGAAACGTGGGTTAGGGTGGTCCTGAGGTACATACCATACAACATTTTCACAGTTAATAAAAAATAGCATACAAGGGTTTAAATATTAGTTGGTGAGGTATTGGTTACCACAGTTTTATGAAACAGAAAATGAAACAGATAGACAGATATCCATTTAGTTACAGCAATGTTGCATATGCCTTTCAAGTCTTTATCTGGAGTTAATGCTCATGTAAGGAAGTTTCTTTGTCCAGTGTACTCCTCACCCACATAGTTAGTCCCTCACATTCCTGGAGTTAATATTTGCATCAGGAACTTCCTTTATACAGTGCACTCCCCACCAGCATAATCAGTCCAGCACATATACTGAATTTATGTTAGTATCAGGAAGTTTTGTTCTGTGTGTGATATACTCTGTCTGTAACACAGAAGCATTATCTTGGCACGGTGGCCTCTTTTCAATGCTTTCCATCTACCTCTAAAAGAATTTTCTCGTGTTGGCTGTATGATAGCCTAAATTGCAACTTGCTTTAGTAAGACATCTGGTGTCCATTGTTCCCAGTATTTTTTTCCTGGAAGCGGTTTATTTTTTATTTATTTACATACCAAAAATATGTTGCATTCATTTATTGATGCCTTACTTGTCTCATTTGTATTTCCATTCTTATGTGTAAGCCATGCCTCCCAGTTTCTGTTTATAATTCTCTGCCTTGTTGTCCCATTTAACTCCTACATCACAATTTATCAACTTTTCTGCCCTGTGTTTTGTAAATCATAGGAATTTATTTTTCTTTCTGCTAGAATTCAGCTGCATGACTTGAACTACTGTTACATTTCCATCCATGGTTTTCTTCACCCCGATTATCTCAAGAGGTGCTGGACTGCTTTAAATGAAAAATGCTTATGTTTAGGGCTTATCCTTTGCCATGGTCTAATATGATGTTTCAATTTAAATTAATAAATTACAAGGTGAGATATAAATTTCATTGCAACTCCAAACAGGTAGTTTATATAGCTAGGTGTCAACTATGTTCGGCCTTCTATGTAGGGAAGACCGAACGTAGACTACGAGACAGGGTCTACGAACACACCTATGCTATAGAGAAAAATAAACAAGAGAGCCCTTTAGCAAGACATCTGGCTTTTAATGAAAACCACAGTTTCTTGTTTAAAGCAATTGATCAAGTTAATATGGACCCTAGGGTAGGTCCCTTTAACCTTTTGCTTGAAGAACGTGAGTTAGCATGGCAGATAAGACTTAATGCCTTTTCAAGTCCTGGTCTGAATGACTCTTGTAATATTTCCTGTTTATTAAAACTTAAGAGTCTGATTAAGTAAGGTTTATGAGGTATATTATATATATTGGAGGTGAATATATAAATCCATTTATTTATTATTATTTCGTTTCTTTTATTTTTCCTATTTTTGTATGTCGACTGATGTAACTTAGGACATTATAGGTTATAGAAAACTTCCTTTAAGGAGAAGATTTTTTGTACAATGGTATAGCCACTTCAGTCACATTGCATAAGAAGGGACCATTGCCGATAGATTAAATTAATTCCCTTAGGTCAACATTTTCACAGTTTAATAGAGGGTAATACGGTCTTATGTAACTCGTTGGTCTGATGTTCTAATGAGGTGTATATTCACATACACTTACATATTTTTTATAATCATTATATTGTGTATAATTATCATATTTTGTTTTACTTGAAAGTAATAGGGGAGTCACCGCTGGTTATAAGTATTTCTCTTTTGTCCGAGCTTTTGTTTTTATAATCTAGTACTATGTAGTAAGAGTATCGGATGGAGAAACTTTATGAATGGGTTGTTTGGTAGTTACGTTTGGAATATCAGCTGATTGCTGATCATGCGACTTTTGTACTTCTTATTTAAACTTTAAGTACTTGTGTTTTTGAATCTGAAGAGGTTGCCGTATATATGACAATGAAAAGCGCTTCATTGAATAAACAGTTGGCTTTTTTTCGAGTCTTGCCTCTATTGTTGGACACTTTGTTTTACTTTTTTATCAGTTTGTTGTGTTTTCCGTTTAGTTCAATTTCAATTAAGTTAAATTAATACTTTACAACAAATAAACACTTAGACTTCAAAAGAATTGTAAAAAAACTGCAGAGTTGTAACACTATAAAAAAAAATGATCTGCATTCAGGAACAAAATAAATCAGCTGAAGCGAAACTAATGAAGAAATTTGAATACTTTCATCTGGATCGTTTTAGTCTCAAGTAATTGCTGATCTTTGCTAATGCACAAGAACAAGCACAAACATGTATTTCAGACAATGCTCACCTTTCAAACAGGACTTTGTTGTACTTGTAAACATGAAGGACAGACATACAAGCACAACTTCTTTGAAGGGTGAGCTTTTCAAGGGCTGTAGTATACTGAACACTCTTCTCACTGGTCCAAGAGACAAAGCAGTTCACTTTCAATCAATGTTAAAAGTGTATTTAGCTCACCACACATATCATTTTACACAGACACAATAAGAGTGATCTATTGTGTGTGTGTGTGTGTGTGTGTGTGTGTGTGTGTGTGTGTGTGTGTGTGTGTGTGTGTGTGTGTGTGTGCGCGTGTTTTTCCTTTGATTGTGATTAATGCTGGTCAGGCTAGCTAACCAAATAGTGCAGGTTTGCCCTAGAAGGACCAGCTATGCTGAAGGTCAAATCTATTAGCATCACTTTCCAATGCCTGCTTTGTACAACATAGGCATGATTTTGGCTGCAGTGGTAATACTTTGTTAACATGGAAGTTACAGTGATACAGGACACCCAGTAGTATTAGGCTCAGACGGTAGGGTGACTATGCCATCCCCTTCCCTTTTACTCTGCACACAAATCTATAAAACATAATGTGGAGTATATGTTAAAAGCTTGGAAAGAAGGAACAAAATAAGGAAAGAAATAAAGAAAACAAAAAGAAAAAATTTAACAAAAATGTTTCCAGAAGTATTCAGGCGTGCTACTCATGACAAGCACTGCAGTCATACTCTATACCATTCATAAACATCTTATTACACACTAGCTGCATTGTCAAATGCAATAGTTCTGTTTAGCTACTGGTTATATATACATTTTTAGTTATTTATTTATTGCCACTATATAGAACAGCTCATCCAAGTGGACTTTTTTCAGGAGCAACTAAATCTAGACACAAAAAAACTGTACGTTTGGCTGGATAGATGGATTAATGGAAAAAAAACTCAGAGAAAAAAAAAAAAAAATATATATATATATATATATATATATATATATATATATATATATATATATATATATGGGTCTACTTTACATACCCGAAACGTTATTCACCGACACCTAACCCGACGACAGTCTACGAGATACTAACTACATGCCAATGATCGATATCCGTGAGTACCATACATCTACAGGAAGTAGCCTACCATGATCAGTATTTGTGAGCAGTATCACAGTATTGGTGATGTATTTGAGGAGGTTTCACAAATACTGATCATGGTGGCTACTTCCCCTGTATGTATGGTACACACTTACGGGCGTGGTTAAATATGAATATATTACAATAATATATTGTATATTGTAATATATTCATATTTAACCTTTAATACATATGCATCATATGTGTTAATTTTTTTTTTGTTGTTAATTTCTTTAAACTCTTTGTATTTTGTTAATATTTCGTTTAGGCAGTATACAATTTATGAACCGCTGTTCTCATATATATATATATGGTTTACTATTATTTCTCCGATATGACTTCAGTCGATTTTCACTAGTGCAAAACGGCAGTTTTGCACTATGAAAAAATGAATGCCGCAATGTCGAAACCTGTAACAGCGAATGCAAAACAGGATTCGCTGTTGTGAGTTTCGACAGTGTGATGCAGATCACACTATAGTGGTGATGTGACTTCAGTCGATTTTCACTAGTGCAAAACGGCAGTTTCGCACTATGAAAAAACGAATGCCGCAATGTCGAAACCTGCAACAGCAAATGCAAAACAGCATTCTCTGTTGTGAGTTTTGACAGTGTGATGCAGATCACAGATCACACTATAGTGGGGATCAGGAAATGCACCCTTTCCCTCACTGTAGTGTGATCCCGGAGTTTGTATATATAAGTAGCAGGGGGTGTGGGGTGCACAGCCCACCACATAGGGGGGTGCAGGGGGGGGGCTTTCCCACCTGCAAACATGTTTACTGTGCAATGCACAGTGATGCTGTTCCTGGAAGTGTGGTGACTGTTCGAAAATATCAAAGTCTGCATTTGCAGTCACCACAACAATTTTTTTCTGTTCATTATTTTGTCTTTCGCTGTTTCATTTTGGAATAGCTGCGATTCACCATTTTACAATTCAGGGAAATAATAGTAACACACACACACACACACACACACACACACACACACACACACACACACACACACACACACACACAGCAGGTACCGACAAAAACAATTGCTCAACCTGAGTGAATGTGAGGCAATAACTACAGCTGTTGCACTTGAATAGATAGACTGCACAAGAGGTAAGGAGTATGAATGAAATTATTCGCTAAGAATTTTCATACTCATTTCAAGGGATAGACTTTACAATTAATATTAAATGCAACATTTCAGCAATACAAAAAAAACAGCTTTCTAGCATCCCACTGGACTGTTAAACATAAAGAAATCATGGCTTCCTAATGTTTTACAGTAAAGTGGCACAAAGGGTTGCAGGAAAACAAGCATCAAACAAGTCAATCAGGAAACTGAGATACTTTATGCACTGTCTAGAAAAATTATTAAAAAGAGATACACATGCTACCTTTGCAAACCAAACTCGCAAAAATAATTTACCTGTCACCAGGGTGACAATGTATAAAATGAACATGATCCACTTACGAAGAACAACATTTTTCCTGCCCAGTAAACTTAAGATGCCAGATGAAAAGCTTTAACTCTTAAAACAAGAGTGTATACCCCCAACAATGGATATGTAGATGCACTTTCTAGAAAAGCAAATGCACCTTAAGAAATTAAGTACTTTATACCTCTTGACCACGTTGTATGCCATGGCAGTCTATGTGCCAGGCAAACTTGCAATTGTAGCTTGAATTTATTGAAGCTTGACTTCACCTGTTTTTTGTTACAACACCTCAGTTTATATGCAGGTTTTGCTTTGTTATGGTGACAGAGAACATGCACTTACATAGGAAAAGCTACACAACACTTGTAGTTTACTACTGTCTGATGCCTGCCAGTGCAGGGGATTATGGTGGCATCATGCATAGAACATCAGGAAAGGGCACTGCAGGCATGACTGACATGAACCCACCACTGTCAACTTCCTGTGCATGATGGTGGTCTGGGAACCTACCTCAATGTGAAATGGGTACAGCAGTTTTGACTCTTCCTTTTTTATGAAGGGGATTGTTTCAACATTCGGAATATAATCCCTGTGTCAGTCACTTATGGAGCACTAGGTAGTAGTAAGACGTCCAAAGTTTTTTTTAAATGTTTAAATGTATAATTTCTCCTCTCAGAAAATGCATTGCAGATTATGGCATGTCAATACATTTCCTTCTAAGATTTTGGTAATCCCTGAAACATACATTGTCATCTAGTTAAAAATGTTCCCTGTTATTAGGCAGTTTTGGGGGGCAAAAAACAATGTCTTAGACTCACTCTGATAGTTCCACTATCAGATGCTCTGTGGACTGCCTGAAATCTTTTATTATCACATTTAGATGTTTTGCTTTGATGAGACATCAAGCAAGGACAAGTAAAAGGGACCCTAGTCTTAGCAGCAGTCCTGCTTTGGTTTGTCAGTTACCAAAACAATTTCTCTCCTAGAATGATCACTGACGAAACACTGCTCGTCTCCCCTGATCTGCTAAGAGGGGTTCCACCAGGATATATTCTTGGCTAGTTACTGTATACTTTACTTGTTAATAGTGGCCTAGCATCAAAACACTGGAAAATATCATCTGCTGTACTGATGACACGTCTTCCATAAGGACCTACTCTTCCCCGAAATAAAATCACAGTCAAACAAGAGAATTGTATTCCCAACCTCCACACCTCACTTAAAGCGAAACACGTTACAGTGAATATTTACAGTGACTGACAGTGAATATTTATAGTCTCATTGGCTCAAGAAACAGCACACACACACCTTTAGTACTGGAAGATCAGAATTCTGTAGGTTCTATTTTCTCTCCAGTTGACTAGATTCATTTTGGTTGGGTGTTGGCATAATTGTTAAGGTGTACACCACACAAACAAGAGATACAAAGTTTGATTCTCACCAAGGGAAATTGGCTAGGCCTAAATTGGCCCACAAGAGCAGCTAGCCTAGTACTTGTATGAATCTATGAATACTTACAGTGACTTACCATGAATACTAGCCACAACTCTGACTGTACATGTTGATCCTGACTGGGCTATCATAACTTCTTCCAGCATTAAACTAGAAACAGTACAAACCTTTAAATACCCAGGTTTTGGGCTCCTCTTTATCCTTTAAAACTCATATTAACCAAGTCCAGGACACAAAGAGCTTCTACCAGGAAATAACATTCTTCACCAAAGCAGCCCAGCTACCTCAATGCATCAAACTCCTTATTCCTGAATACTATATTCTTTTACTCCAGCAAAATGACATTATTAAAGCCATTCACCAAATATCCAATCTGTAGGCCCAAAAAGGAGCAGTCACTGCTGAAGAAAAATATCTACCAATCTCTCACAGGTCATGTCCTTGCCACCATCATTTACAAAGTTTTCAGCCTTAACACTAACTAAAATCATTGTTAACCCTACATTCCCAAACCGATCGCTCTGCTCTTAATACAGATACACAAAGTACAAATGAATTTGTTTCTCTAAGTCAGAAGGCGTTTTCCTTCACTGTTTCAGTAGTCTGGAACTCAATTCCTCACGAAACACAGAAACTCATACTTTTCTGAGTTCTTCTGTCATTCGGAAGCAAGTTAAGATTTGCTCATCGCAGCTCCCCAGCTATTTGTCCTCTCCACGTTTTTTCTTAGTTCAGTCTACACCTTCTCCTTGTGGTATGAGACAGTTGAAGTACATCACATCAGCTTAACTAAATCTTCCACTAATGGTTGCTTACCAATATGTAAGCCTAACACTTCAGAAATGCACTGACTATGCAATGTCTTCCCTATACCCATTTAACGTTTCTTTCACTTACCGCTCCATCTCATAACTTATCTGTGTCTAACTGTACTACCTACCATCCTTGCTCTAACCATGCTTAACTAGTTAACTTGCTGTGACTGCTCCAAAGTGTGTGAGCTTATAATTACTTTGTGATATAATCCACTTAATCTTCACATAGTAATATACTTATATAATTTGCATTTAGATTATTACTTTTATTCTATGCAATGACTTTGAATAATATTTTTATTTTATTTTATACATCTTAACTAGGTAAGCCCACTGGACTCAAGTGCCGCTTTACAGGGGTGACCCAGGAGGACTGTTTGGTTAAGTAAACTGCTCAGTGTTACACAATATAGATGTAGGTAGAAAGAAACCGCTTACAGCCTTAATCCTCTGTATTAACTCTGATATTAGTTACACGTATGTTATGTACCATTTACTACTCACATCCAATATCATTTGATTGCTTATCTTGTTTCACGATATGTTGTCTCATTTTGTTATATTCATTACATTTTCTTAATTACTGGAATTAGGTTGTGTCTGAAAAAGAGTCATTGTGATACACTCTTCTACCTGCTCTAAGTAACTAAATAAAAATAAAAATTATGCTTGAAAAAAAGAATACTTCGCAGTATATGTGCCAATTCTGCTGGATGGCAAAGTGACAGATGACCCCCCCCTGGGACAATAGGAATTTATTTTTTGTACCAAGTTAGCTGTCACAACTAGGGATAGGAAGGATATCAAAGAAAACATATATTACAATAGTTTACTTCAAGGATATAAAAAAAAAATATATATATATATATATATATATATATATATATATATATATATATATATATATATATATATTGACTCTTGGAAGTTTTACTTATTTTTTTTTTTTGGTGGGGGGTAATGAGACTCAATAAATGTGACAGACTGAATGTCTACTATGTGCAGAGATACAATGTCATGTCAGGTAACACCTCTTGTGGAAATAAACTGCTAGATTTTTTCTACTTTAATAATTAGGTAAAGAGATTATTTTAACTATGTCTAGATCATGTTAGGTACTTCCCATTAATTGACAAAGCAATGCTATCCTTAGGTATATGCATTCATTACAGAAACGCACAATACATACTAAGCCTCTGCGGAAACTTTTCCTGTTTTGTGACAAGGACCTTGAAAGCTTATGAAGAACACACTGAACATTCCCAGGAAGGTAGTGCTTTAGTTTTCACATACTTTTTTGTGTGTCATATGATGGCCAGAGTAAACACAGCTGCAATCAACCCACAACATGAGTAAGGACAGCTGAAAGCAGCTCTAAACAAATGTTCCATGCAGGTTTTGCAGGTGATCTTAGCAATGAAGTATTTATATACCTCCCTTGTGCAATTAAACCAATCTTCTGTGCTAAGGGACAGGTTGTCTAATTTAACATGGGAATAAAGTGACAGCTATGCTTATATTCACTGCTTATTCCAGCATGTTTTACAAATCTGTATGCACTACAGATTTATATCTAACTGGTGTACAGCCTCAACAGAAGGATTTTAAGTTCCTTTTACAAAACAGACCAGGTTCAATGTACTGCAGACATTGTACATATCACATTTACTATATAAAACACAAGATGCGGATGGTTATAATCAAGCAATTTAATATTTGCAACATCACAAAGAAAAAAGTAATTTGAGCACTGATGAATTTTGCAAACAGGTATGAGGTACATATCATGGTATTCACATTTTTAGATTTATGTCTTTACAATGTGGTATGCTAGAATGTAAATTAAAGACTATTTACTTTTTATATTTCCATAGTTTTATTTAAGTAATGTAGTTGTTAAATGACTACTTTTCAGAATGCTTGGTTTTCTATTTTTTAAGTTACTCATTTCAGGACTTTTTCATTATCGAAAAGGGATGCTGTCTAACACATACGCTCTGTAGGGTAGGGGCTATACCTGGGAGATAGGCATTACAATTGAAAGTTGATATAAAACTCCAAAAGTCCTGTCTATGCCCTTGGCTTAGTGAAGTATCACAGCACGTGAGGAGCTTATCACAATTATAAGGAGAAACTATTTTAAATCTAAGTAGTGAAGCAGGTAACTTAACTGGTGTCAAGCAAGGACTAGTGTAGCGATCAGGTAAAGGATGCAACCTGATGTACAAATCCATAACGCTTTTTTTTTTTTTTTTTGGGATGGGGTGAAGGAGAGGAATTCAGCAATTAGAAGAGAGGGTGTCAAGTGGTAAGAGACAGAGGAGCATAAGAATTTGTTGATTGAAAAAGTCAGGTGAGCTCTCAAATCTGTCTAGAAATTGCAGTTAAACTTTGCAGCTGACCTGTACTTTTTCTATTACCAAACCACATCATTTCATCTATCTTAGGATCCCCAGAACATATTAAATCCCACTATTCTATAATAGCCACACATTCCAAGATTTCAACACTCTATCCATGGAAAAGGTACCACCTCTTCCCGATGCCAGATCTTCTTCTGTCCCCCCTCTGCTCTTTTCTCTATTTATCTGAATTGTACTTTTCTTCTGTAGCTTGGTCTGTCACATTTGGTTTACCCCTCAAGAGTGAAGCCACCAGCTCACCCCCCACCGTTAATGGCAGGTGAATTACGTATGAAAGGAAATCAGAACCCCTAGTGCAGCAACAGCTACCTTGCCCTTCCCAGATGCTCATTAATGCCTTCATCAGTAGTCCAGAGTCTTCACTGTGAACTGTGATGCCGGACGTGCCTCATCATTTTTTCTCCCCCCCGAAAAGGGTTAGCAGGCACGTGTCTTCACCAGCTGGCTTCTGGAATAACTTCATATTAATGAATTACCTAATACAGTATTTTGCATCTTCTCACTTACATTTTCTTTTGTCACAGTCTCATTTGAACTCCCAGATTCTCCCTTCTTACTGCCACTCTTCATAAACCCTCTTTTCCAGGAGGTGCACTTTGAAGTTATTCCCTTCCTACAATCTCCTTGTCTTCTTTATATTTTTCCTCTGTGCCTGCTGTACTTCATGCCCTTCCCTATTACACCAACCCCATTTGTTCCCCATTATGATAGACATACTCAGTGTCTTACAGGAGGGGGACAGCTGTTTGGATATCTATTATACAGTCAGCCATGAGGGTTGCTTGTGGTGCCACAGGCATCCTGGCAATTGAGACCACCTCTAGGATCTTAATTCCACTATGTGTGGGAGAATGAGACAAGATACCTGCATCACCATGTGGCCTCATTATACTTTTTGCATGCCAGTGTGCTCTTCATACAACCACTAACAAAGACTATCCTCAAGCAGTGGCTTGGAGAGCCTCCAGGACACAAACTATTCTGTCCGTCCATCCATTCTCTGAGGGGCTTTGCTAGCATGTCTCCTATTTTACCCTGCCTTCCCCCAAGGATGGGATCACTCATCCTTCCTTGTGCTGGTGAAACACTCTTGCCTCAAGCTCAACTTGGGTCACCTGGACCCTTGTTAGGGCTTTATCCCCTTATGACACTGGTGTAGACACTTTCTATACAAACCACTCATATACATCTTCAGTTCACTAATTTCCATTTCTGTTCATCTTAGTTGTTTGTTTGACTGGTTGGAGTGGCAGTATTGCAGAATCAATCTAAATACCTGATGTGGCAACATCATTCACAGCCTTCTGATTTTCTGGCATCAAAGGCAAGTAAGTACAACACATCCTGAGTCACTGATACCTTGCTATACCTTTTTGCCAGCCTCCAGCCTTTCTTCTTTACAATCTCACTGTTCCTCCTTTGCACTTCTTTTACTTCCTGGTAGCTGATTTCTACTACATTTCTCAACTCCACCTCTGTTAAAATCTACCAAACGCCTCTGCCCCAGTTCAGTGTACCACCTAGTATCATGCTGAGCATTCAGCGTAGCTTCATCATTTCTTGATACTCTGAGTTTAGCATCTAGCAAACACAACTGTTTTTCCATAAAACTACTCAGGAAATACCATAAACCCATATCATCATGCCCCCCCCATCACTCCCTCTTTCACTTTTCTCCCCGGTAAGCACCAGTCCTATCATTTTCAGATCCCCTGATCTACTGATTCTGCAACAGCCATATTTTTACTTAACTTCTCACCTAAAGAGGCCCATTGCCTGCCTACTACTTTATGACCACACCCTTCCTTAAATTCCTATTCAGCTTACCAGTACAGGCCTCTGGAACACAGACATGATATAATACCTTTGTATTACATCACTTCTGTGTTCCAGCATCTTTGTGTTTTCTGTTAGTGCACCAACACAACACTTTTTATTTTTCCTACAGTGCAGACATCTATGACACCTCAGTTTAAAGTGTGGAAATGATAGCAGATGAACAAAGCAACATTCTGGGCAATAGTCTTATAAATGAAACTATTGCAACAGCGCTGCATAGTACTGGGAAAAGCCCTATAAACAAAACAACACTAAAATTAAAAAATAGTCATCATAGCCATCTTGTAAATAAAATACAGATGTACCCCTCACATCAGCCTTTTTCACAAATTTCAAAAGTATTTCTTAAGCAGCCATAAAATAAAATGTTAATGGGGGAAACAACCGTTCTGTCATGGAAAGATATGAAATCTGTAGGAAAAGGATACAGGAAAACCTGCTAGCAAATGAACAATTGTGTAGTAATGCAGGGAAGTAGTATATATAGGCAAGGAAGACAGAGAATCAGTTTTACACATTAGAGACTTTAAGATTTTATTGTTATGGCTATAATAATGTTCCATTAGGTGCTCTTTAGTGCAAAGATTTGACCATGATCACAAGTAGATCTGACACCAGAAGCCTTTGGCAGTTGGACACTGCTGAGATTTCCTTTTCTTCTATTCTCAGCTCTGCAACATGGGCACATGCTCCTCCTGCTAGCATTTGCTAAAACATCACACATGACACATGGTACATCCTGCCTAGCCCTGAGCCACTCAGTTTGTTTCTCCTGCTTTCAGTTCTGACATTCATCAAATAATGTTCCCCAGTCTGATGCCTGAGAAGCTGAAGCCTACTAAGTGTTCCTGCAGTCACTATTGGAAGGCGACTGACACAAGTACTGCCTTTATTACTTAGGTGAATACATGGTATGGAGTACTGTTATTAGTGCCACTGTTCCATCCTTTTGTCTTACTGATAAAAAGGGCAAATCTTCAGGCAGGAATGGCACAAATTTCTGAAGATGGCAGCTGTGGAAGATGGCCAGTATAGGGCCCAGCAGGAAAGTCCCCTGCACAGTCTCAGGCTACTACTGGAACAATGAGAGAGAGTCAGAGGTCAGACTTCAATCATACCCTCCTCCTCTTCTGAAATTCATTAATGAGGTGCCTACATTGGCCTTGTGAGTTATTAGACTATCTCATGACTAGAAGAGGGCTCAGGTTCACACCTATTGTTCAACAAGAGGCATGTGAGAGGAGTGGTCCCATTAACCACCTTGGGCTTGTGTGTCCCATAGTAATTCATATTAACTCTCTCTCATGTTGAGTTCTACAGTATGCTTGTACCCAATTTATTACAGTGATGTGCTTCCCTCAAGTCCCTAGGCAGTTGATATATAGCTACACTGGGAACCGAGGAATCTTCTGTCAGGTCTCTTCCTAAATCTCAAAAATATTGCCAGCCATGGTAGATATGACTACCCTGGGTTCACGTGCACCAACTGGGTTATGGCATGGACCCAGACTTTAGATGTTCATCAGCTGTTTGATGTTTGGTAGAAGTTGTTTCTAATGGATGTGGGAATATACCCTCATAGAATATCAGCAAAAACACTAACAGACCCAGTAAAGACCTCTCTAGACCTAGAGCTAAAGCTAGCGAGTACCTTTCTAGACAGGAAAGCACTATTGCCAGTGTGACATCACCTCTCTGGGCCAGTAATCAAGGAGTCTGAATCTTCACCACTGACACTGGACAGGGACATTCACTTGGAACAAAAATGGATATACCCAATATTTCTAGATGCAGCTTTCTGCATCAAGTGCAATTTCACTTAAGAGCACACAGGGAACACACACAGTTCTGGGTCAGGGATTCTGTAACTCTCTTCCCAGGCCTCCAATAAGACTCCCCACTGGCATAGCTGTAGAGATGAGTCCTCAGCCAAGTGTCCAAGCCAAATCCTCTAACATGCACTCTGTGAAAGCAGTGTTCTGTGTCCCTGCTATAAGTAGCTGGCACACACACAGTCTTTGAGATTTGATTTTCATACCCACACACACCTGGGAAAAGCTGGCACAGATTTACTAGCTATACCTCCTTCTGCCCAGACTATAAGGTAGCTACACTGCCACCAAATACTCCAAAGCCAGCTACTCAAAGGCTGTTACAAGGTTACCCAATTATACTGAGTGAAATTAATATTAATACAAATGATAGAGGTGGCACAGTGGTGCAATGGTTTGCATTGTCACCTCACAGCAAGAGGTTCTTGTCGCTCTCCTACTTTGGACACAACAGAAGAGTCTTCGTGGGTTCTATTCAAACAGTTTTATTCTATACAAACACATCATTATATAGGTTTACTGACTTTAACTTAAGTAACTTATATACAAATTAACAACTGTGGTCATGCATGCTCTCAGTGTGGCTGCTCTTACAAAATGGCACTATGGAGTGCACGTGTCCAGAATTTATATGTGCATGTATAGCCTTGACATGCTTCTTAAAGATACAGCACACTTTACTTGCAATCTGATCTACAGCCTCCCTCTTTGAGAACTAGATCTTATGACACTATGTCTATTGAGCATGCAGAAATCACAGGTAATTGTTTTGTCATGCATTACACAATACTAAGTACAAATATACACAATCAAGTCCATGTTGCTGCATATTTCACACTTGGCTTTGATACTCGCCTATATCGTGTGATATAAAACTGGGAATTACTTTAGCATCTGGAACTGTCTCTGTAAAATGTTTGACTTGTGGAATGTCTGGAACATTTTCTCGAATGGAATCAGAATTTTGAACACATTCTGGTATGGAAACAGTGTCCGATTCACTCTTAGATTTGAAGTTTGCATCACAGAAACAATATTGTGATGGTGATGAGGATTCTGATACAGAAAGAAGATGTTTATGGTTCCTCCTATATTCTACACCTTCGGAATCTACCAAATAAGATCTTGGCTCAGCACAGATGCCTGTAATCTGTCCAATTTGATCAAACCCTTTCGTTCTCTGGATTCGTACTCTCTCTCCTTTCCTCAATGGATGAAGTAATCTGCTTGATCCGTCATTGATAGATTTCTGGATATTATGCTTCTTAACAAATTGGGCCTTATGTTTTTACAGTTTTTAGGTTTAGGCTTCAGCAAAGTGGAAGTAATGGGTAGCATAGTTCTCCTTTGCCTGGAAAGCAGACCTCTCAACCAGTCGTGGACAAATTACAATAGAATCAGGGACAAGTCAAGAAAAAATCAGGGACACTTTAGTATTAGTGCTATTAACTTGGAACATTGACAGAATCAGAGCAAATGAATTAATACACATTTTCTGAAGTAAAAGAAGTCTGTAACTCTTAATTATTGTCATTATTCATCAAGTGTAATTCACTACCTTTCCTCCAAAAGTCATTAGTTTTAGGAGGGATTAAGAGGGACAGAGCTAAAATTTGAGTCAAAATCAGGGATGTCCCTGAAAATAAGGGACAGTTGAGAGGTATGCTGGAAAGTAGTCTTTGAGCAGGTGAGCCAAAAATATTGTCACGAGGTATGTTTCTGCGATTAAACAAATTCAAGAACACATTGGTGTTGTCATGCTTTGACCTTTCAAGTAATTGCTTTGTACTCTGTACTGCATGTTCACCTAGACCATTTGACTGTGGATATTCAGGACTGCTAGTGACACGTATAAAGTCCCATTCTCTTGCAAATTTCTGAAACAACTGGCTAGTAAATTGAGTACCATTGTGAGAAAGAAGTTTGTGTGGACTACCAAGAACTGAGAAAAGATGTTTTAGCTTAGTAATAACAGCAGTGGGTGTTAGGTTAGTTAGTAGATTGATCTCAAACCAATTCAAATAAGTCTACCAAAACTAAGTAGTGATTGTTCCACTCAAAGATGTCAGCTGCAACTGTTGACTATGGCAGTTCAGGAATTGGAGTTAGCTGAAGTGGTTCTCTTTGCAAATGCAGTCTAGCACTATTGCATACAGAACAAGATGAAAGTACTTTATCACTGTCTTTTGGTAATGAAGGCCAAAATACTAAATCTCTCGGTCTTCTCTTAGTGGATGTGGATCCTGGGTGGCCATGATGCAAAATATGGACATATTCTTGCAAGAAAGCAGGAACAACAATTTTAGGACCTTTGAAAATAATGCCATCTTCAAACAACAATTCGTCTCTGTAAGGAAAGTAGGTTTGCACTTCAGGTGGTACACTAGATTGCTTTGACGGCCATCCAACATTAATGTAGTGAGTGAGCTTCTGCAAAATTGGATCAGTCTGTGTTCTTTCAGCTCATGAAGTCTAGTGGTAGAAAAAGTATGCACTGACATCACATCTAAGTCAAAATTCTCTGCGTCAAGCTGGTCTGCTGTACTTCTGGGCGATCTGGATAAGGTATCAGCCATATAGAGCAATTTACCTTTCATGTAGACCATTTTGAAATTGTGCTTTTGAAATTTAAACATCATTCTTTGCAATCTCGCTGGAGCAGAATACACAGGCTTCTTTAGAATAGTAACTAGAGGTTGGTGGTCAGTCTCAATCTGAATAGCTTGACCATAAATATAATCATGAAACTTAGAACATGCATATTCTATTGCCAAAAGCTCTTTCTCTATCTGACCATACTGCATCTCAGTCTGGGTTAGTGTTGTAGATGCATAGGCTACTGGTCTGGTCTCTTGAAGTTTGACTGTGCAAAGCAGAGGCGGCTCATGCCATCGGACTGCAGAACTGCAGCCCTCCCAGGAAAAAGATGGAAGTGTAGACATTTTACATGAAATAAAAAAAATTAAAAAAAATATTAATATTTTGTATGTGTTATGTTGTGTAACACTATAATAATGTTGTGCTTCTGAGCGAGTCGGCAAAGTCCCCGAACTGCGCATGCTTGTCGAGTTCCAGGGTTTTTTTTTAAATTTTTTTAGAAGAACGTATCTATCTGACTGCTGTAAAGGCAGTCCAGATTAAAGAAAAGGCATCAGTGTGATGCCCAGAAGTCGATGCAGTTTAACTGCACAGGAAATTAGAAGGGGGTTTGGACTGCCACATCCACAGGCACGTACGTGACATGGATGGATGGATTGCTACTGATTGGTTCTCACTCTCTTCTGAAAAAAAGTGAGCAAAAAAACTATCAGTAGCACTAGCACTAAGCACAGTACTGTACTTGTCTTGTGAGGATGATTGGATACCGTTGTCATTGGTTCTTATAATTAATGCTGCAGACCTGATGAATGTGAACTTCACAGCATTAGACCTTTCGTTTACAGTGCCAGCTGTACAAACCCACAAAACTGCCTTGACACAATTTCTGCCCGATTGCCTGTAAGAGAAAAATAGAGTGGGAATTGGAACTATGGAAAAGCAAAACGCTACCGGTGGCATTTTAAGGCAGACTATCTTTCACACGTTCCCCTACCTGACACTTTAAATAGGCATGATTATATCTGAAAAATCAGTTGCACAGAAATAACTGGGGATCTCTAAAAGTCAGCAGCGTAAGTTGGTGGGGTTCTCAGCCACTTGATGTTGTCTTCTCCTGCATGGCTGAATGCAGCAGTCTCAACGGCAGAAAAGGCATAGTAGTATTGTTTCAATAGATGGACTTCAGCCTTAAGTAGTGAAAGCAGCAGTGAATAATCATAGGTTCATAGGTAGGTGCTAGGTTATCTGCCCGATGGCATTGATAAGCGTAGTCAGAATGTGTTGGCTTTCGCTGCCCCCTTAGATTAGTTCCCTGTGCCTCTGTCCAGCAGAGCCACTGAAGAAATCCTAGGGGTAAACTTTCTTTTCCCATCCACTCATCAAGGTTTCTCTTGAAGAGTGCTAGCGAGGACCTCTGCCTAATGTAGATTGGAATCTTGTTCCAAAGCATGGGAAGTCTCTGGGATAGGAATCTATCCCTCCGACACGTCCTATTTATTGTTGTGGTGAGGTTTAGATCCCTAGAGCATGTGGCTTGAGGGGATAAGGTTTTCTTTAGGTGGAGCATGTCCATCAATTCTGGGTTGGACATGGCCTTATATGTCAGGCGCAGATCACCTCTGAGCAGGCGGTATGCAACCGAGTACAGCTGGAGTTTCTTCAGTCAAGCTGCATAGGGCATCTGTTTGAGGGCAGTGATCCTCTTGGTGAGGTACTTCTGTGGTCTTTCCAGCTGTTGCAGGTGTCTTGTAAGGTACATCCCAAATGGGGCATTGGGATGGGTCTGATGAGTGATGAGTAGAGGAGCACAATGACCTCTTTTGATCTGGATGCAAACCCTTTTTTGATTAGGTGAGCCACATAGAAGGATTTTCTAACCACTTAATGTGATTATCAAAGGAGAGATTACTATCTACTTGGGTCCCCAGATCCCTTATTACATTTTCCGTATTTAGGGGACTACCACCTATGTGGTAGTTTGTGGGTACTTTGTTATTTCCAAAGGGAATAACTATGCACTTTTTGGCATTTAGCTTGAGGCCATGATTTTGACACCAGCTATCCATCTCAGTGAGACCTTTTTGGAGGATGTCTGTCAGCCGGTGAGTCAATTATAGCCCCTAGTTTGCAGTTGTCTGCGAACTTGATCAGCCATAGTCCTCCAGTGCTTGTCTGTACCTCTGAGAAGTATATGCTGAACAGGAGGGGTCCTAGGACTGAGCCCGGGGGAATGCCACTTGTAACCAGTTTAGAGTCAGACCTAGCTCCCGCAACTCTTACCATGTGGGTTCTGTCTGTGAGCCAATTGGAAACCGATCATGTGACATAGGGGTTTATGTTCAGGCTGGTGAGCTTGTCTATAATACCAGAATGGGGAATGGTGTCAAAGGCCTTTGCAAGGTCTAGGTAGACTGTGTGTACCACCTTTCCCTCATCTATAGCCGTGGTAACTGTCTCAAAGAAGTCCACCAGGTTTAGGAGGCATGATCTGCCCTTAACAAAGCCGAACTGGGTAGGGTCCAGTGTTTGTAGGTTCCAAAAGGGTCCAGTGTTAGCTAGACGCTAGTTTTTTAAAATTTTAAAATTTTTCTGGTTTTGCTTTTCCCCATTGTTGTATCTCCGTTTGGTTAGCATCAATTCCCCCTCTGTATTTAAATCTTTTCTAGCATCAAGTTCAGGACCTGTGTTCAAGTCAACTGAAAAGTTATTATCTGGTGCGTTTCTTCTTTTGATCCTTATAAACATTATGGTCTACAAAGTTTTTATAGTTACGTAAACCTTTTTGTGCCACAGGTGGTTTGGGGAAAGCCGTCCCTTCCCCGTATGCTTTCAAGTCCCTGTTAAGCTTTTTTATTTTGTTATCTTTTAATTTAATCATTTGTTGAGCGATGCTAGAAAAAGTTCTATCAAACTCAAACTGGTATCTGTTGAAGTCTGAGTCTGCTTTAATATCTTGTTCCAATGCTTGCACCTCCTTTGTAATCAAGTCAAGGGAAAGCTGGTAATGTTTAACCATGCAATGCAAAATTTCTAAGCCTTGTTTATTGTAAATACTGATAAGTTCATTATAAAAATCTGAGCCATATTCCAACCCCGTAGGGTAAGAATAATGCCTCAAGCCCTTGGGTACAATTTATATATTCATTATATAGGTTTACTGACTTTAACTTAAGTAACTTATATACAAATTAACAACTGTGGTCATGCATGCTCTCAGTGTGGCTGCTCTTACAAAATGGCACTATGGAGTGCACGTGTCCGGAATTTATATGTACATGTACAGCCTTGACATGCTTCTTAAAGATACAGCACACTTTACTTGCAATCTGATCTACAGCCTCCCTCTTTGAGAACTAGATCTTATGACACTATGTCTATTTAGCATGCAGAAGTCACAGGTAATTGTTTTGTCATGCATTACACAATACTAAGTACATATATACACAATCAAGTCCATGTTGCTGCATATTTCACACTTGGCTTTGATACTCGCCCATATCGTGTGATATAAAACTGGGAATTACTTTTAGCATCTGGAACTGTCTCTGTAAAATGTTTGACTTGTGGAATGTCTGGAACATTTTCTCGAATGGAATCAGAATTTTGAACACATTCTGGTATGGAAACAGTGTCCGATTCACTCTTAGATTTGAAGTTTGCATCACAGAAACAATATTGTGATGGTGATGAGGATTCTGATACAGAAAGAAGATGTTTATGGTTCCTCCTATATTCTACACCTTCGGAATCTACCAAATAAGATCTTGGCTCAGCACAGATGCCTGTAATCTGTCCAATTTGATCAAACCCTTTCATTCTCTGGATTCGTACTCTCTCTCCTTTCCTCAATGGATGAAGTAATCTGCTTGATCCATCATTGATACATTTCTGGATATTACGCTTCTTAACAAATTGGGCCTTATGGTTTTACAGTTCTTAGGTTTAGGCTTCAGCAAAGTGGAAGTAATGGGTAGCATAGTTCTCGTTTGCCTGGAAAGTAGTCTTTGAGCAGGTGAGCCAAAAATATTGTCATGAGGTATGTTTCTGCGATTAAACAAATTCAAGAACACATTGGTGTTGTCATGCTTTGACCTTTCAAGTAATTGCTTTGTACTCTGCACTGCATGTTCACCTAGACCATTGGACTGAGGATATTCAGGACTGCTAGTAACATGTACAAAGTCCCATTCTCTTGCAAATTTCTGAAACAACTGACTGGTAAATTGAGTACCATTGTCAGAAAGAAGTTTGTATGGACTACCATGAACTGAGAAAAGACGTTTTAACTTAGTAATAACAGCAGTGGTTGCTAGGTTAGTTAGTAGATTGATCTCAAACCAATTCAAATAAGTCTACCAAAACTAAGTAGTGATTGTTCCACTCAAAGATGTCAGCTGCAACTGTTGACTATGGCAGTTCAGGAATTGGAGTTAGCTGAAGTGGTTCTCTTTGCAAATGCAGTCTAGCACTATTGCATACAGAACAAGATGAAAGTACTTTATCACTGTCTTTTGGTAATGAAGGCCAAAATACTAAATCTCTCGGTCTTCTCTTAGTGGATGTGGATCCTGGGTGGCCATGATGCAAAATATGGATATATTCTTGCAAGAAAGCAGGAACAACAATTTTAGGACCTTTAAAAATAATGCCATCTTCAAACAACAATTTGTCTCTGTAAGGAAAGTAGGTTTGCACTTCAGGTGGTACACTAGATTGCTTTGACGGCCATCCAACATTAATGTAGTGAGTGAGCTTCTGCAAAATTGGATCAGTCTGTGTTCTTTCAGCTCATGAAGTCTAGTGGTAGAAAAAGTATGCACTGACATCACATCTAAGTCAAAATTCTCTGCGTCAAGCTGTTCTGCTGTACTTCTGGGCGATCTGGATAAGGTATCAGCCATACAGAGCAATTTACCTTTCATGTAGACCATTTTGAAATTGTGCTTTTGCAATTTAAACATCATTCTTTGCAATCTCGCTGGAGCGGAATACACAGGCTTCTTTAGAATAGTAACTAGAAGTTGGTGGTCAGTCTCAATCTGGATAGCTTGACCATAAATATAATCATGAAACTTAGAACATGAAATTCTATTGCCAAAAGCTCCTTCTCTATCTGACCATACTGCATCTCAGTCTGGGATAGTGTTCTAGATGCATAGGCTACTGGTCTGCTCTCTTGAAGTTTGACTGTGCAAAGCAGAGGCGGCTCATGCCACTGAAGTGATCCTCGGGGTAAACTTTCTGTTTCCCATCCACTCATCAAGGTTTCTCTTGAAGAGTGCTAGCGAGGAGCTCTGCCTAATGTAGATTGGAATCTTGTTCCAAAGCATGGGAAGTCTCTAGGATAGGAATCTATCCCTCCAACACATCCTATTTATTGTTGTGGTGAGGTTTAGATCCCTAGAGCATGTGGCTTGAGAGGATAAGGTTTTCTTTAGGTGGAGCATGTCCATCAATTCTGGGTTGGACATGGCCTTATATGTCAGGCACAGATCACCTCTGAGCAGGGGGTATGCAACCGAGTACAGCTGGAGTTTCTTCAGTCAAGCTGCATAGGGCATCTGTTTGATGGCAATGATCCTTTTGGTGAGGTACTTCTGTGGTCTTTCCAGCTGTTGCAGGTGTCTTGTAAGGTACATCCCAAATGGGGCATTGGGATGGGTCTGATGAGTGATGAGTAGAGGGGCACAATGACCTCTTTTGATCTGGATGCAAACCCTTTTGTGATTAGGTGGGCCACATAGAAGGATTTTCTAATCACTTTGGCAATGTGATTATCAAAGGAGAGATTACTATCTACTTGGGTCCCCAGATCCCTTATTACATTTTCTGTATTTATGGGACTACCACCTATGTGGTAGTTTGTGGGTACTTTGTTATTTCCAAAGGGAATAACTATGCACTTTTTGGCATTTGGCTTGAGGCCATGATTTTGACACCAGCTATCCATCTCAGCGAGACCTTTTTGGAGGATGTCTGTCAGCCGGTGAGTCAATTATAGCCCCTAGTTTGCAGTCGTCTGCAAACTTGATCAGCCATAGTCCTCCAGTGCTTGTCTGTACCTCTGAGAAGTATATGCTAAACAGGAGGGGTCCTAGGACTGAGCCCGGGGGAACACCACTTGTAACCAGTTTAGAGTCAGACCTAGCTCCCGCAACTCTCACCATGTGGGTTCTGTCTGTGAGCCAATTGGAAACCGATCATGTGACATAGGGGTTTATGTTCAGGCTGGTGAGCTTGTCTATAATACCAGAATGGGGAATGGTGTCAAAGGCCTTTGCAAGGTCTAGGTAGACTGTGTGTACCACCTTTCCCTCATCTATAGCCGTGGTAACTGTCTCAAAGAAGTCCACCAGGTTTAGGAGGCATGATCTGCCCTTAACAAAGCCGAACTGGGTAGGGTCCAGTGTTTGTAGGTTCCAAATGTCTCTGTTAATGAGTTCCATGATGATGCGCTCCATAGCCTTGCAGACCAAGCTAGTCAGGCTTATAGGGTGATAGTTCCCAGGGTCTGTTGTGGCTCCACCTTTGTGGAGCAGAATACCTGTTGCTGTGCCCCACTCTATGGGTATGTAGCCTGTGGAGAAGTGGAGTTTGAACAGTGTGTTTAGGTGAGGGGTTAATTCATCTTTGAGCTCATGTAGGATGCAGCCTGGGACACCGTCTGGTCCCATTGATGCTGTGTTTTGGCTTTGGAGAGGGATATTTTAACCTGAGTGTCTGTGATTTCAGGGGCTCTGCATTCTTCTGGTATGGTTATGGGCCCTATTGGGGGTGAAGTTTGCACTGAACCTGTATGCCAGGATGTTGGCAATATTGGTTGGTTCAGTGTATTTTGTGCCATTCTGCACTAACTCCGAGCAGATCTGAGCATTGCCACTTAGATTCTTGACATAGCTAAAGAATGCCTTGTGGTTATCTTTGGAGTCCTTGGCAAGTTTTCTTTCAAAGCTCGCCTTGGATGATTTTATGAGGGAATGTAGTTTCTTGCTGATACTGATCAAGGATGTCTTCCCTTCTTAGGATTTTACTCTTTTCTGTACTAGTTTCCACCTTCTATTGTATAGCTTCTTTACGGCAGGGGTCCACCAGACTGGTTTCCTTTTCTTGGAGGAGTGAGTTTTGGTTTTGCTTGGGATACCACGATCCATGCATTCTTGTAGGTACCCGTAGAATGCATTAGTAAAGGATTTTGCAGCTTGGAGAGCGTTATCCTTTAGCATAGGGGCTTTGAAACTTTCCACCTCCATCTTACGTAATGTGAAGTTTGTTTTTGAAAAGTTTTTCACAGTGGTTTCCTTGTCTGGGGTTGGGGGCGGAATGTGGATATCCAAAGTGATTTGTTTATGGTCAGATCTAACCGGCGAGGGGTTGACCTCTGGTGTGGAACACCAGTCACCCATGTTGGTGATGACCAGGTCCAATATGTTGTCACCTCTGGTGGGAGTGTTGACCAGTTGTTCCAGGGTGTTTGAGGTTATAAATTCTAGGAAATGTTGGGCAAGGGAGTTAGTACTTGAGTAGTTCTCCCAGTTAATGTTTGGGTAGTTCAAATCACCCAATATTAGGGTGTTTGGTAGGACCTTTATGTTACCCAGTGTTTCCAGAAATGCAGAATGGGGGTCCTGGGACATGGTGGATGATCTGTAGCAAGCTACAGTTTTAATTGCAGTTTTGCCCATTGTTAACTGCACATGGATAATCTCTGAAGCATCATCATATACATCTTATCCCACTCCACAAAGGGGGAGCCACCACTGATCCCAGGAACTATCGCCCTATTAGCCTGACGAGCCTGGTCTGTAAGGCCTAACAGTTTAGAAAATGTCAGTCCCCCTTTTCATGTTGTCATGCCTTGTAATGTTAAATTAGCACTTAAAGAAACAAAACAACCTTGCTGGTTGTATCTATATGTTAATGTTTATCCTACATATTCTTCATCATCTGCTTCACCACCTATACAATGTTTCAGCACGCATGCACCCATGGATCCCCATAGAACCACCATGAGGGAGTTGGCACTGGAGCTTGGTATATGAGTTCTTCTATTTGGAGTTTTTATGTAAGTGGCCTCATATCTTGTTTGATTTTTCCATTTCAACTTTGTCACGTTTTCTGAATGCTCATTGTATGTGGTGTACAGTACAAAACAACCCTGGATTTATTACATACTCAGCCTTTTTGTTTATTACTGGGACCTTTCTGCTTACAGACAAATGGTGACATTTATAAGGGGTGGCTTGATTATTTGTTCTATTGCTATGAGATTGTACTTGTACAAAGTGAGCTGAAGCAGCTTCCCTCGAATGTAGACCTTGGTTAGACTGCAAGGCGTGTTGTAATGTAGTCTACTATGCAGATGTATTTTTTTTTCTTTTTTGCTCATTGCACTGTACAGTAGTATGGGAGTCTCCTTTACTTTCAGTACCCTGTTAACTCAAAGTTTGCTGCCATGGTTATGTATTTTCTTATGCAAATCCACTGTTATGTTTATGAACCAGTTTGATATTAGCAAGACAGTCTTTTTGAAAGATGGCTAGAAGAATAAGGAGAATGTCTAACCCCTTGTTAGTATTAAGTCTAGTGGGTACTTTTTGCAGATAGAAAATATAGTAGCTTCAGGCAGTCAGATAGAAGAAAGGAGATGTAAGAAGAAAGGCTGTGCTCGTATAGAAGAAAGCATGTAGTATAAAAGAAACTTGGGGAAATCCCAATTCTAGCTTATTGTACTTGTCATGGTGGGTTCTGCAAGTATTATACAATGGGTGCCCCAAACCAGCCAATCAGAGACTGTATGGATTGTTGAACCTGACAATAGATTAATAATTTTACTCAATAGTCACTGTCTTCCAAGAGTAGGAAGTCTTTTTCTAAAGAGTATTTGTACCCATATTGTTAATCTAGTTAAAATAATAATAATAATAAACATCAGTGGTCTTTCTTCTCTGTACAACTTGATAAAAAAGTTTTACCATCTGTTTTGGTGTCCACTAAATAGCTATTGTAACTCTCTCTCTCCAAAAATTGGTGCTACTGATTTAATTTTAATTCTTTTATACATAAGTTATTAATTTATAAAAACACTTTCATGTGATTGTATGGCTGCCTACTACTACTTCAGATTCAGCAAGTTTAAAAGAAGACATTTGAGGACTCAGAGATATTTGTGTACAACACAGACAGAGCATGGCACAGTGTAAAAAAAATCTTAATTTCAAGTTAGGATATGCACTGGCACCCTCAACTCAACACTGCAAAATAAAATGTTGGGAAAAGTGAATCAAAGATGGAATAAGACAATCCAGGGAATAAGAAACTAAAGATGCCTTTGAAGACAGTTTAGGAGAAAAATCCAGGCTTTTAGGCTAAAATTTACTAGGAAACAAAACATTAACAGGTCTTGTCTACAGAAAGTTTAACGACAAAGAGAAACACTGCTATCACTATTGGATATCAGTATGCAGAATGAAAAAGTATTTTTGCAAAATACAATACACAACATTCAAAATTATCTGACTTGTCTCTCATGCATAGACTAGATAGGAATTGTGCTCAAAATCCTATGTTAAACACACAGATGCTCTTGATTTATACAATAGATTGCACGACAGGAGATACTCATTAGAAGTATTAACTGCATCTTTAAGAAGAACTGTTTCAACTTATAAGTGCACTTATGAAAAGAGCTTTGTTAACTTGGAGTCTAAAACAGATTCCTCAAAGAAGATAAATTATGTAAGACGATATGATCTCTTTGTGGAAAATTTTACTTGAATTTTAAAACATTGCTGTTCTAGCTTATTAAAAGGTACAGTACTTGCTAATACTCTGACTGATGGTCCAAGTGTTTCTTATTAATGTTTTCCTAGCCTTATAGACAGACTCATCCTCTCTGCATTCCCTTCTGTTAATGATACCTCTCATACCCCAGTGCTATCTGTGAGGGTTACAGTGTTTGCCCATGCAAAGATAATATATATAGCAGAGAGGATTATGATTAGGCCATTGATCCTAACCCATTTATTATGTATTCGAGACATAGATGGTTCTGTGTAAGGCTTTGTCCAGATTTCTTGCTCTGAGGTTGAGAGGTATGAGTGTCAGAGCCATCACCGTCAGCCAGAGATATTTCAAATTGTGACATACTTCTTGCACCCCACTCCCCCATGTAGTGACTCTGGATGTGTCAAAGCAAGGCAAGGAGCAGTTATGCAGTGTAAGTGTGCAGAGTATTCCCCCATCCAAAGTAGACACAAGTACTACAGTGGCTTTTCATCTGTCCTTGATTTTGCAGAATGTTCTGGTTTTCTGCCATATTTTATACTATTGATTTATGTATAAGCCTTAGGTATTGAAATGCATATGACAGTGGTTGTAATAAAGGACAGGATTACAGTATTTTCAGAAGCTCATTACATTTGTTGGAGACTTGCAGTCATCTTTGCAGGCTTTACCGTAAACTAAACAGAATGCCAAGCTATCATGTGTTTTCCATAACCTGTGCAGTAATCCTTTAAGCAATTTATCTTGAGCTTCTTTCTTGTCTGCTGTTCATTTTTTACTTTTATCATGTTTTCCCCATGAAACATGTAGGTAGTTGTCAGGAAGCAGGTCTTTTTTGGATAAGAAAATGTTTACAAGTGGAGGTATCACAGAGATTGCTACTTTCAGCATGTTACTTGGTACTTTTATAAAGCTGAATATAAATTATAATTAGAACTGCAGTGCAAGGAGAAGTGGTTTAAGTTGAGTGATGCGTGTTTTTTTATACTTGATTTTGACTGGCATTCCAGTAATGCATTTAAAAAGTAATTTATTTTTTCATGCCTCACAACCTTTTGTTTCCATCTAGATATTAAGAAAGCCGTCATGTAACCAATGCATTGAAATATTTTTTTCTTATACACTTTATTTTGTCTTGATTGGACTCTCATAATGACAGTTTGGCACCTTGGGCATCATATTTAATTAAAGTTCCAGTTGTGGTTTTGAGCATAGCTCCACCCCTTTCTAGTTGGCCACACCCCTTCCTATTGGCCCCACTCATTCAGCTGTCTCCTGCAGAACCCCTTTAATTTTAAGTCACTAGCCGCCAATGGTGCAAAGACCAAATTTTGAAGCATCACAGAAAGAGTAACTGGTTTACTTATATCATAGTATCTTAATGTAGGTGGGGTGGCAATTTTCTGCTTAAGGTCTCCAAATGCTTTCTGGTGCTTTTCCAACCATGACCATACAACATTTTTGCACATTAGCTCTCTTAAAGGTGCTGTCAACTCACTGAAGTCTGGTATAAACTTGCCTAAATAGTTGAACATGCCTAGAAAACATTGTAGACCTTGTACGTTATCTGGTGCTGATATCTCAAGAATAGCTGTTTGCTTGGTCGGGTCAGGTCTCAAGCCTGTACTCGTAAACAAATGCCCTACATGAATCACTTCTGGAAATCTGAATTTGCACTTCAGAGGACTAATCTTCAAGTTTACTTCACATGCTCTATCTAGAACTTTCTTGAGGTTTCTAGCATGCCCTGCTTCACCATTGCCTCCAACCAATAAATCACCTACTATTATGGCACAAGGATAACCCAAAAACATTTGCTCCACTGCATGCTGAAAGACTTCACTTGCAAAATTTATTCCAAATGGCATCCTTCAGAATCTGTATCTGCCAAACAGAGTAGCAAAAGTAGTTTGAAATGAAGATTTGCGATCAAGCATCACTTGCCAAAATGAACTCTTTGCATGTAGGTCAGAGAAAACAGTGGCATTCGGTATTAAAACTGAGACCTCTTTGACTGTGCACATTGGATGATATGGTCTCTTTAATAGTTTGTTCAAATCTCTTCGGTCAATACATATTCTGATTTCATCTGAGCCTTTTATATGAGCTGCTACCATAGACAATACCCATTCAGTTCATTCTGTGACTGGACAAATCACACCTTGCTGCACCATTTTATTCAACTGAGTTTTAACTTTATCCTGTATAGCTATCAGAACTCTTCTTCCTGATCTGACTATGGGAGTGACCTCCAGGTCTAACTTCATGGAATACACACCTGGACGTTTGCCTAACTTGTCTTTGAAAACATTAGCATACTCTTGAGAAAATGGCTTCTGAAAAATTAGAACTCAGGAATGCACTTACATGATGGACTTCTTTATCAAAAGAAAGCAGATTCATTCTTAAACTAGTATAATCATTCTTAAACTATCTTTGAGACCCAGTAAAGATTGCACTGGTCTTCGGAATACATAGAATAACAAGTTGTAACAGTTCTAGGGCAAATAACATGAAAGTATCACGGAACCTTCGGTTTGAATGTCCTCACCTCCATAAGCACAAGTCTCACGCTACTGGGTACATTAAGCTGTTCGTTAGTTCTCACTTTAGCAAATGTGTCTGCTGATATAACATTACACTTTGAACCAGTGTCTACTTTAAACTTTGTGGATTTTCCATTATCTGGACAGTACAAAACACCTCACTTCTTGTTATTAAATTCACTGCATCAACTCTTTCATCAAGCACTGATATAGCATCTACATAGAAGGCAGTCTGCTTCAGCTCTACTAGATCAACTTGTTTCTTTTTGTGACCTTTCTTTTCAACTGTGTGAGGCTTACTTGATTTACAAAACTTTTGAAAGTGGTTCTATTTTTTTACACTTGTAGCATTGCTGACCGTATGCTAAGCACTTTTCTGGACTCATGATTTGCAGCACAGTTGTGACAGTTAACAATAAACTTGGGTTTTGCTGATTCATGCTTGTACTGCATTGAGCTGAAGCATGTTCCTTTCTTAGAACTTGCTGGAAAGCTATGCATCTTCCCTGGAAAACTCATAGCTGCCACATGCTTGGAGATGCTTTTGTCTGCCATGTGTTGCATGTTATCTACATTTTCTCTGGAACAAACTAAACTCGTGCTCTTGTCACTTGCAAGCATACTTATTTGTTTTTCTGTCACCTCATGGATTTAACAAATCTCAGTGGCTTTACTCAACATTAGTTCACCATCCCGAAGAAAAATCTTTCTCACAGCAGCACTGTTAATACCACACACAAGCCTGTCCTTATCTGCTCATCTTTCAATTCACCAAACTGACACGTTTTAGCTCTTTTTCTCAGGTCAGTTATATAAGCTGCAAATGTTTCTCCTGGTTTCTGATCTTTCGTATAAAACAAATTCCTCTGTACTATAATATTTGTCTGAGGGTTACACATTTCTCTGAACTTGCAATTCAAACACTCGGGGTCTTCCCTTGATTCAGCCTGTACAATATGACAATTTTCAACTTCTCCTTCATATACTGCAGATACATACACAAATGAATGCTCTCTTTCCATGGCCTGACCCAGCTAGGTTTAGCAAAATGAATGCCCTGGTGCACATCTCTCACTGCATAAGCTGTTTGTATAAAAATATTGTACTCTTGCTCAAATATTCTCCAGTTCTGTGCAATATTCTGATCAAACACAAGTGGTAGCAGTTTTCAAAACCGGTCTGCCATATTAACACATACCAGTGATGGATTTTGCAAATAAGCACAAACATACACTCGTGCACATATGCCAGAAACTTATGCCAGTATTTGTATCTGAATTTATTTCTTCTGGGCTTTTTGAAATAATGCTAATGAACAAACTCGTAGTACCTTTGAATACTTGGACTTTGTGAAATAAACTTCTCGGATGGTTTAACACTCTTAATATCCCTTGAAAGGCTAAATGCTAAAATCATTTATCATCATCTTGCCAGAGTCATTTATCATTTTAAGAAACATCTCAAGCAACTTTACGATGCGAGTGAAATAAACTCTTGGGCACTGTAATATTCTTGTAATATTGTTTCGCAAGAAATCACTTCTTATCAGTGTAATAAACATATCAAACAACTGCATGATACAACTAAATTGGACTTCTCTTGTCCAAAACTCAATGACATTTCAAAGTAGCTGCACTTTTCAAGTAACTGAGCATACTGAAATGTCCCCCAAATGGTGGTACCTTGCTAGGCAACTCTTTACAGTGCAAGACACTCTGTAATGGCATCAGTTTCCAAATAGACACACTCAGCACAAGAAACTTTTCGAAATGGCTATACTTGACTGTATTTCACAAAATAGTTGTACTTCACACACAATAAACTCTTTGAAACACATGCATAGTAATAAGCACACAATGTAAGCACTTTTACACACTTTGAGATACTTCGAATAACTTTAGCTATGTCCTTGCTACAATAAGAAGTCATAGTTATGCCAAAACATAGCACTTTCCCAAAACACATGCACTCACCTTGCTTTATTTCTGCTTAATGTGCCCTTTTTGTTTTGCCTTATTATTCATTTTGCTCATTTAAGCCATTTTTTATGCCCATCTTACTTTTGTTGTGCTCATTTTACTCTAAACATGCCCAGTTTTGCTTTGAACATACTCACTTTACTTTAAACATGCACGTTCTGCTTTACTGTTAATCAATGTGGCATCAAATACCTTAGTTTTAAACATTCTTTTTAGCCAACAACTTTTTGTACCCTCTGCTTGTTCAATAATGCAGTTTGTGCTCTTGTAATGCCCTGTTTTATCTCTTTTATCAAATAAATAGTCTGTGCTACTTCTTATTACCTTTGATTCTTTTCTGGCTCTCTTTGCGCTCATTTCTCTTGGTTTTGTCTCATGGCTCTGGATTTCATTCTCTTTGATCCTGCTTCTGACACCATGTTGCTCTTACACTTTGGACACAGTAGAAGAGTCTTCATGGGCTTTGTTCAAACAGCTTTATTCTCTACAAACACATCACTATATAGGTTTACTGACTTTCACTTAAGTAACTTATATACAAACAACTGTGATCATGCATGATCTCAGTGTGACTGCTCTTACAAAATGGCATTATGGAGTGCACGTGTTTGGAATTTATATATGCACGTACAGCCTTGACATGCTTTCTTAAAGATACAGCACACTTCACTTGCAATCTGATCTACAGTTCTCTGTTTTGATTCTTGGCTGGGGCGCCTTCTGTGCGGAGTCTACATGTCCTCTCTACATTTATGTGGGTTTATTCCGGGTGCTCCGGTTTCCTCCCACATTATAAAGACATGCATCTGGAGTGTTTCTCCCTGGACCTCCACTGAAAATTGTCTCACTTGATGCCAGACTTTTCCATTAAACAAATGTTAAATAAATAAATAGTGTTTGACTAAGGCAGTAAGACTTTCAGGAGTGGCAACAGAGTCACCAGATAGATATAAGCACTCTCAAAGGTTAAATCATTCTTTGAAGGACCAGCCACAATGAAAAGTTTAAATATATTTAATAATAAATAACAAAAGAACATGAAATTACTAAATATCTATTTACAATAAACACCAGAGTTTCAATCACAGGAAACATTAAAATAACACAAATGAATAGATTCACACAGATACAAAAAACAGTACTTAACTAATTTCACTATATAGTACTTAAGTAATTTCACTATATTTTCCTGACCGATCTAAAGAATTACTACTCCCTGGTCACTTACTAGAGCAAAGTAAGATGAAGTAGGTGAGAGGTCCTTCTTTGTCAAGTTCCAAAAACAGAGTGCTCTGAGACTTCTCTTTCATCTGGTATTAAAACATCATTTTGTCCTAGATTAGAGAATGACACCACATGCATCTGGTCATCTGACTTCTGGTTCCCATGCTACCCCCATTGCTAGAAACTGAACCAGAATTTAGTACATATGTGTTACCATACACACAGCTAAAGCTTTGTGGAGATGTGTTACAGCATCTGGAAGCTATAAAACCATAAAGCACTTCCACTCTTCCTACAGGAGCTAATTAACCATTCTCTGGCACAGAGCACAAACATTTAGTCTCTGGCTGTAATCAGAACTGTAAAATACAACCTTTAAGGCCTAAACCTGGTAATTTAATTTCAGAATATTTTAATAAAGGTTAGCTGCGGCTGAGTTTATCCTCTTCTCTTCCAGTATCCCCTGTTAAAAAATATACATTTAATCAGTTACCATACAGTCAGGACCCACTGTTGGTTCATTTTTTTAACACAAGCAGATTTACAAATAATTTTTTTAACACAATCATCTGTACAAATCAGTTTGATATATAAATGATATATAATTCTTTACAACGTTTCAGCTAGCTGTGTTGGCATATGTTACACATCCACTTCCCTACTTCTCCTGGCATTGCTGACAATACCGCACATTGTCACAACCTGACTCCTGAAATCTGTACATCAGGCAACCTCTGCCCTCACATGTCAGCTGAGTGTGAGCTCACCACCCTGAAGTTAAGGCTAGTGAGATCTCCATAACTCACAATGTCCTGGGGCAGGAATGTGGATCAATAGGAAGCCCTTACCTCAAACAGATAAGGGAAATGAGTATTTCCATCTCTATTGCTCCTCACAGATGATTTGCCTCTGTGGATAAATTTGCATTTAATGAAGTCTGCTACAGTGTTTTGTGCAGTCCCTCTTCTTCCCCTGAGATGTACCTTAATCTGTATCATGGTAAGATAGATAAGGACTCCTGGAACATCTTCTCCATGGATCCAGTCCTGAATGATGCTATTTGTGCATCCCAGAGCCATCTAGATTCTGCTCCCTCTGTTCCCAATATGGCTTATATCAGCTACAAGCTTCAGGTTAAGTAGAGTGAATTTTTGGTCTAGCATAATAAAGTAAGCTTCTAAATAATCTGGTTTAATATAGGTTGCATAGACCCAGCACCTTTCCACCTTACCGACTGAGAATGACTCAGAGGGCACTGAACATGACTGGTAAAATATTTTCTTCAGCCATGTTGAGTATGAGGTCTACACTAATTCCAGTCCTTCTACTGAATCAGCCACTGGAAACACTTGTATATCTTCCAGACTCTGGGATTAATGAGGATTTAAACATGACTTATTCATAGTGACTATAGTTGACATCCACATAGCCCACTATAACTAGGACTGCAGTAATGCTACGGCTAGGGTGACAGGTTTTAGAATGTGCCTGGATACTCCTTTATGGGAAGAAGTTGTCTTTGGGCAGAGTATCCAGTACCTGGTTGAGGACCTTCAAAATACAAAACAGGCAATGCCTTTGGCTATTTTGCCTCTTTCGGGCTCTTCTCAGTTTTCTAGTAGGAAGCTATTACATAGAATAAGAGGATCACAAGCATCTGGCAGTGTTGCCCTCAAGCCTTACTTGCTGAGTCCTGAAAAAGAATGACTCCACGGCCCAGCAGCTATAGCTCTGACTGTTGCCTAGGACTTCCTGATGAATGGAAGGAAGGTAGCTCTATGACTGTGTTAGGATTTGATTGCCATTATAAAGGACCAATGACATTCAGACATATTAGAAGGAGGCCATGTCCTAGAAGCATTAGGTCCTACAGAAAGAATTCCTTTCAGCAAACAAGTTATTGTCACCAGGCGCTTTGGACAGCCAAGATTAATCTCTTGAAATGGACCATAGTCTGTGTTTTTCCTTCTGGACAATGAGATTTACTCCTACCATTTCCTTGTTCCAAAGGGGATGGAAGAGCTCTGTCCCTTCAGAAACCTCACTGACTACAGTGAACAAGTATGATATACAAAATTCTTAGTGGCAATTTCCTCTGTTGTTGTAGCTCACCTGGATGGTATCAGTAGACAAGATGGATAGATAGCTTTTGGTACATCAGTGTCCACAGTTGGCACATGAGACTCTGCCAGTTTATACTGAAAGTCATGTCCATGAACTTCTTTGCAGTCAAAGTGTATATCAAACCAGCAGCTGTTGTAACAGAGACATTGCCAGAGAATAACATCTTTAAATCCCCTTAATGGAGGCCTGGATTCTGCTAGCTCTATCAAAAGACTTAGTGGTGGTACCCTTAACTTGGGCAGCTCTATGGTTGCAAGCCTAGGATTATTAAATCAGAGTTGGACACATTTTAGTACTGGTAATTTCAGTCAGAAGAGAGAGACCAGAAGATGATAGCCCTGGCAGCATGGAAAAGGACAGTGGAAGAGATTCTAAGTCTTGGACCGCCATTGTCTGTTGGTGTTAATGGCATCTTTTACCTTTAGATGTTCTAATAGCAGATCTGGGAATGTGGATGTTGGAATATACAGTGAAGTTCCAGTGGTTGCAGAGTCACCACACCCTCATAAACTTTCTTTTTATGTTAGACACCTGACATGCAATTGCAGACTGGTGGATGATCTCAACCAAATACAATGTCAGTGTTCATATTCTACAGCAAAACCCATCCTAGGTGTGTATGATAAATAGCTCACTAGTGACTTTGGGAGTCCACCTTATCAGCATAATAGTGCAGAGGAAATTGAACTCTCAGTACAGCAGATTTCACATAAAGTAGCTGTAAAGTAGTTGTAAAGGAGCTCTGGGCAATCTTCCATACTCTAAAAGCTCTGTAAGGGTAGTTGAGGCTAGAGCCCTTTCTACCTCAGTCAGGCAGCCATGTGATATGTAAACATACAATGGAGCATATACTCATAATGGTTTACCTTCATAAGGTCACGATTGGTTTGTCCGATGTCTAAATGGCCAAAAGTACAGCGGCAAAATATCATGATATTGATCCACATATTACTGAATGCAGAAAAATTCAAATAAATAACATATGCTCGAAGTGGGGATTCCACGTATTAAATTTTGACATATTGCCGCAAACATGTTCGGAAATTTGGTTATATTGGTCAATATCATGCACGATCGCAGAAACCATTCTCAACTATATAGAGGTAAACCACTCATAATCCCTCTTCAAGGAAAGGATCCATATGCAGCTATTTACATCCCATGAGAAGTAAATGCACTGGTAGGCTCTTTAAGTAGTACCAGTACTGTCCTGGAGTTCAGAATTTGGGAACTTTGTTGGGTAATGACCTTCAAGGAGTTTGCCATCACAGGGACACATCTGTTCCCCACAGTTTAGGAAGACAAGATAGAGTTGACATGCTCTCTTTCCCATGTCAGGGATAATTCCTGTACGCCTTTCCATGATGTGAAAGATTACCCTAAGTCACCTAAAAACTTAATAGAACAGTTTTGCAGCATGAAAGACAGAAGACGTATGGGGGGGGGGTAACACTAGACACCAATGACCATTAGACATTACCCTAACTCACTTTTAAAAAATTAAGAACAGGGGAAAAGTCTTCTAACACTACATGGTTTGCACAGAAAGCAACTTGTCAACATGACAGAGGTTTAGTCCTCTGCACTAACACTAGACACCAGGAATAGTCTTTAAAAATTACCATAAGCCACTTAATAAAAGAACAACAGGGAAAACACATTTTGAACCCAATCTCTTTAACTCAGGAAACACCTCATTAATAGTGCTCTATTCCTCTGTGCCTCTAAGCATCTCTTCCATTAGGATGCATTTTCTGAATAACAATAAGAAACTCTATAATGTCCAGTATCTAGGTACTGCAAACATGATGCACTGGCCAACAGTGGTGATTACCACTGGAAAGTGTTGATTAACAGTAGTGGCAACATCACATGATTTACAGACGGAACCGGATCCAACACTAGGGAACATAGGCAGCTGCCTAGGGCCTGTATTGGTTAGGTGAGGGCCCAATTTTGGTTTAGGGTGATAAAAAATAATCTTCACAAAAGAAAACAAGCCTGAAGACTTCTGTAAACACAACAGGGCTTTAGGACCTTGTGTGAGACTTCTGTAAAGAAAAACAAACTCTAGAAACCTCAGCACATTGGGAACAACAGTGGGAAATTTGATTTAGAACTCAAATGGAGATGTGTGGGAAATTTGATTTAGGAACTGAAACAGTGAGGACAACTGCAATTAATTTGTTTATGGACAGAAGACTTGATTTAGGACTTGAACAGGATTAGGAGCTGAAACAGTGAGTGTAGCACAGTGACAATGGTGAGTGAGAGTGTGGTTTTGTGTGTGTGTGTGTGTGTGTGTGTGTGTGTGTGTGTGTGTGTGTGTGTGTGTGTGTGTGTGTGTGTGTGTGTGTGTGTAATGTCCCAGCAAGGGGGCTGACTAGCTAAGTGGCTTTACTCAGAGTCAAACCCTGAATCTTGACTATTAGCAAGCAAGTGCCTTAAACCTCCAGACCAACTACCAGGTTTATTTTATTTTAAAATTATTATTATTTTTTTTGAAAATCACTGAGGATTACAGTCTTGTCAACGTCAGTTACAGAGTTTTATAATTTGCTCTTCAGTGTCAGTGGTACAATAGGTAACTTACTTGCCTTTGGTACAGAAGGCTGTCGGTTCTCTTCCCATACCAGGAAGAGAGAGTTGATTGGGATTTGGATGAGATGTCTAGCAACTATGAACCTGTTATTGGTTTTCTAGCCATTCCCTATTGCATATCACCAGCACACCATTTTATATGTAACACAGGCAATTTTCTCTTCAAGGGCAGCAGGAAATGAATTTGGAAATGAAGCACTGAAATGCAAAATTGTTTGCCATCAGCAGTTCCATCTGTTTAATGTATGTGCTCCCTGAGGTCACATGGGTTTCCTCTGGGTGCTCCAGTTTCCTCTTATATTCCAAAGAACTGCAGTAGATGGAATGGACACTCTAAATTGGCTGTAGGAGTGAGTGTGTGTGTGAGTGAGTGGTATAGATGAACTACTGCAGCAGGGCTGGCCACCCGGAGGTGTAAGCCTTGGCTCAAGATGACTGTCACTGTTGAAAGTGACACTCCGACCCTATATGCAAAATGGGAAAAAGGGGTTGAGGATGGATGAATGGAATCCCAACTGTTTAATGTGGAATTATCCACATGACTTTTACTTCTGCAGAGATTGTGCATACTGACTGAGATTGGTGGATTATAATGACAGCAGTCTGAGTGGCCTTTTATAGTTGAAATGTTGTGAAATAGGTAGCCTTGCCATTATTGGTTCATATGTTTTGTTTCACTGCTTAATGGAAAAAAGTTAAAAACTACAAATTTCAAACACCCTCAAAATAGGTGGCACTGCATTAAACAAGGAATATAATTTAATACAATCAGGAAGGTGAATCAAAGAACACATGCATTTATGCATGATCCTAAAATGTATGCAAGGGGACCATAGTTTGAAAACAGCCCAAATGTACATTTAATCCGCCACTGGCCAGATGCATTTTGTTTGAATGTGGGTTTAAATGCTGTTTCAATGAATGTGAGTTTCAAGGACAGAGAAGTTTACTGTTGCTCATTCTAAATCTGTTTCATTGTGAGACTGTATTATTTTGATTAGCAAATTGCTATTGGTGTTTCTACTAAAAATGTTTTTTAAATCAAATCCAATAGCTATAATCTTGTAGAAGTAAATAAGAAAATAATAAGCACACTGACAGGTTTGAACAGTGTTTTATGGTAACTGGGTGGAGAGAGAGAGAGAGAAGTAAACGAGACACTGGAATGCCTGCTGGGTGGGAATGGTGGGGGGTGGGTACATGGAGGGGCTCTGATCTGCTTGGGCCCCATTTGGCCATGATCTGGTTCTGTTCACAGACATGCAAATTAGCTGTTAATGAGGGCTTTTCTAATTGTGGCTAATTTATTCTGTGAATTGCATTTTTGTTGATTGAGTAAACAGTCCATTTTGGTCAGTGCCCACAGTGGGATTCTGTATGACTCCTGGGGAGAGTTCAGTCTCTGTACAATAATTAAAGAAATGGTGGAAAATTCAACTATGCACATAAAGTATAGTCTTTTTATTCTCTTTTACTATACAGCTATTGTGGTGTACTACAATCATTTAGGCTGTAAACTTGGACTTTCATGCAGAGTAACATATACAGTGTTTTGTTTTCGTCCTTTTCCAAGTCAGATGATCAGCCCACCCACCTAATTTGTGAAGGAATGAATGACTGAATGACTAAATAAATAAATGCAATGCATACAAGGAAAGTACAGTTTTGTACCTACCATAAATGTAGATGTTCGAGGATTCCCTTGCTGCAGTCCTGACTATTGGGTATAGTCCGCGTCCCCAAGTCCCGAATATCAGAGTATAATATAAGCGTGGCGTCGGTCATGGCGGCGACTGGACGTCAATGCAATGCGTCAGAGTACTGCATGACCGACGTCATTTTTCAGTCTTTCTTTTCTTGAGACCAGAGACAACCCAAAAGAAAGTCAAAAACAAAAAACACCTGCCAATATATACATGTATAATATAATAATATATATAAAAAAAAGCACTAAAAGGCACCTACACCTACACCCACACCCTGAAACAGGGAGGGGAAGGAGGAAGGGACTGCAACAAGGACTGCAACAAGAGGAATCCTAGGTGCAACAAAACTGTACTATGTTCTCAAAACTGTCTTGCTGCAGTCCAGTCCCTAACAGAGTCCCCCAGGTTGGGTATAGAAGGGGGGCAGGAGTAAGGAAGGGGTAGCAGGAACAACAACACAAAAAACTAGCTGAGCTGTAACCAGCTCTAGACTAGGACTTAGGAGGTATAAGATAGAGGTGCTAGAAGTATGCACGAGTATGCACTGAACTCCAGTTACTGCTCCTTTTTTACCCCCCAGAAGCCCTTTGTGTTGAAAGGTGGCCCTCCCCCTGTGAAATGCTGTGTGGAATGGAGTGGAATTGGAGCAATGGAATGCAATGCAAAATGGAAATTAAAAAAGAAAATCCACCTTTTGTATGGTTTGTTTTGACACAAAACACCTGTGAACTTAAAGAACAAACAAAAAGAAGCCCTGTGAACTAAAATCAAAGCTCAAATAATAATAATACCTGTATGTAAATCTCTGCTCCTGTAAAGTGAATAATGCCTTTTTTTTTCCTTTGAACTGCATCTTTGAAAGCCAAAATTAAAGGTAAAAAATAGTTTGGATAGAAAAGCAAAAGGACCTAATTGACGGATAGGAAGGATTAGTTACCTAGAAAAATGCTGTCATATGGAAAATCAAAGGGCTCTACTGCCATAACCCTGACAAGAAAAGCCATATTTTATGCAGAAAAACTTGTCTTGACACCAGTTTCTTTCAATTCGTAATTGGTCATCAGAAACAAGCCCGGTAGGCTAGGTTTAGCAGGAGTAAGGTTTTCCCACAAAGAGAGGAGCTCCAAGGTCAGGGAACAAAGTTATTCTAACAATCTTAAGAAAACTAAGACAATGTAACAGAATCTAGCATGGGTCTTAAGGAATAAAGAAATTGCACAGAAATGAATAACAAACAAGTCTGCAGCAAATCAGAAAGGGCAGAAATCACAAAAATAAAAGGTGCTGATATTGAAGAGCCACACTCAAATTAGGCTTTGAAAAGCCACACTCCTCAGTTACTCTCCACCATTCAAAATAAATTCTCTTCATTTTCTCTGTACACTCTCCTAGTACTAGGCCTTCCTAGCTCCATTAATCACATTTCAAAACTTGTTGAAGGATGAGACCTTTCATGATTCAACACAGAATCTGATTGAACGGTGAAGGAGATGTTGAAGCTGACCTTGGAGATTATGCAGAGACTTCTGAGATAACAGATGAGGAATCAGAGGTAAAGGCCATGGCTGGAGCTACAAGACTCCTTAGAAGTGGTCCTCCAGTGATGCGAAGCCATCCTGAAGAATAGGCAATCATCCTTATAGATGAAGGTTTGTCCTTAATGGCCTGTCTGAAGATCTAGAGGAAGAAAAGGGGCCCAATAGAAGGGAAAACATTAGACTTTTGAATGCTGTTCAAGAGAACAAAAAGATCCATGAGGTGCAGTAAAGTGCATTTGAATTGGTGGAGTTAGTGGAGAAGCAGATGGATCTATGACTTGTGCTATATGACACTGTCAATTGGAGAAATACATGACCAGTTCAGTTTGGGAAATCAGTTTGATCCATCTTTGAACTGCTATGTCTGCTTAGGAGTTCTGCTTAACTGGCTTGCGAATACCCTGAAGATTTGTGTCAGTTGCAGGCTTAACATGATCAGTCTGTAATCATTGCTTGCCTGCATAGCCTGAAGAAATGTTCCCCCGTTGCTACCTTGTTGTCCATCTTGCTTGTGTTTGTTGTGTCTGTCAATACCTGCCCTGTTGTGCATAACTCATGAAGACCATCCTAACCCATTGTTCACTGTGTACATCCTCACCATTCCTGTGTGTTCCTACATGTTGACGAGTACATAGTCTGTCTGGCAACTCACTTGCATTCCTCAATGTCAGTCAGAAGATAGTCCCGTCTGGCGTGTCCAAGGTCTCTTGTTCAGGTCTGATTCTAACACTGAGGGTGCACTTGTTTGGGTTTGACATTCCTCCTAGCATTTGAATGACCATTAAAGCCTGCAGGAGTTCCTTTTGAAGGAGTGCACCAAAATCTTAGCAGTGTTGTGTTGGAGCAGTTTGATTTTGGATTGCAGCTTCCTCATATGCAGTTTGGAATTAGAGGTGCCAGTTTGATAATCATTGATGCCTATGCTTGATGAGAGTTGCACCCTTGCATGCTAGAGAGACTGGATGGAAGATAGCCGATGTCTGTTTGTGGTGTACTTGCAGTCAGATCTGTCGAATGATCCAACACCTGGGTATCTGCTGTCTGTCATCTTCTCACCAAGAAGCTGCATGAGGCCTAGAGGGTTCTAGACTGGACTATATTCGTCCAGAATAGGGTGCTATTTTCAAGGCCATCTGGATTTTATATCGTATTGTAGAGGATGATTTCGCACTTTCTAATTTCAGAATCCAGAATATGGGAGAGTAAGAGAAGTATTGATGAATTTCGCCTGAGAAGTCAAGAGAGGGACTGCCGCCACAGCAGCGAAACATACCAAGGCAGTATAGATAAGCCAAAGCTTCACAGTTAGAAGTGAGTGAAAGTCTTCAGTCCAGGGGCAACCACGAACTTCATAACTTGGGAATAAGCAGAGATGTGTTGAGGCTTGCTTCCGCAAGAAATGAGTATGGGCCAATCAGATCCTTGGACTTGGAGTCCAAAGTCTTGGTAAAATCTAACATAGATAAACTCCCTGTCAGATGCTAAGTAGCAAGATAGGCAAAATGGCGCATCCAACATCCCAGAGCATCAGGAAGGATCCAAATATCAAATCTTCATGAATGTGCAGCCACTAAATTCTGATCCTTCAACCATGCATGTCTGCGAGCAACCAACATACCTCACCACACCTCGAGTCCAAACACACACAAGAAACCACACACTGCAATGCTTACCCACTTGTTGAACAGCACATGACAATCCAGCAATAATTCTTACCATATTACCTTCCTAAATAGACAGATCAGATTCTCAATGTTCTTTTGAGATAAGCATGATATTTTTACATATGAAAGCTTCCAATTGTTTTTCCTCATGGGCTAAATATTTCAGCTTATTATTCTTACAACCCACCTATCCAGCCTTTTTCTTTATCAGAGGTATAGGACAGGATACAACAGAAGCTTTAACACCTTTAGGCCCTACAGAGTCTGTACAGCTCTCGCCAAAACAGGAGCTTTAAACAGAAGCAGGGCACCTATAATACCTATCAAGAGGCCGCAGGAGCAGGAGACAACAGGAATCTCAACAAGAAAGAGCTCTGCACCTTATCCTCACCACATTCAACACAGGAGAGGCAGGAGGAAAAATTGAATGAGGCAAGCCAAAACATCCTCCAGCAGAATCAGGACATCTTTTCTGGAAGGAGGCCTATTTTGAAATTCCCCCACAAAAAGGAGAAAAACATCCTCTGAAAAGTCTCCAGGAGGAGGAAGCTTCAGGAGGAGAAGGCCTATCAGTGTGATCATCAGAACAAGAAAAAACTTTCAACGTCTTCCACAGAAGACTCTGAAGCCTGTGAACACTGTTCAAAACAGGTGGGGCATCAATAAACCACACACAAAATTGAGAAAGTATTGTATGTTATATCTGGAGGTTAAACACAAGCATCTAAAATATAGTTCTAATAGCAGGAGTACAAAGATAGGACAGTGAAATCTAAAATTCATAGTGGGCAGCGAATTTAGATTCAGGAAAACATGCAGCAATGGAATAGCGGAACCTTCTACACTTTTCTTTCTGAAGCAATTTTCAAGACAGTTTGGTTTGGTCGTGGTGTGAGTGCCCACTCACTGCCACAGCAGCATGGCAACTAAAGTAAGTCCATGTATCAGTTAAGACAGTCATGGAAAATGAAATGTTGATATTGGAGAAGGGTGCTTGAGTCTCTATTGATTAATTCCGTATTTTGGGGAAAAAAGGAAGACTTGGAGAAGATAAATATTTTTTTTATTTTTTCTAAGTGCTTTTCTCCTCTCTGCTTGCTGGCCAGTGTGTCACCCCCTAACAGACTCAAACCCACTTATTACCTGGGGTAGTAGGAATTTCTTCAGATTCCTTACAGTGAAAGCCATTCATGAGGGCTATCATCCAGGCAAACATGAGGATGTTTGGTGCTTTTGCTGGCATTCTGGCAGAGAGCTACTTTGTGCATTAGGCACTAATTTCACCTTGGTGGTTACAGTGGCACCTGCATCACCATGGGGACCATCTATGCCTCTCTGTCTGCATTTGTACATCCAGCAAGAGTTACTGAAATTGTTTGGGTGGCCACACCCATGTCATTACCTGTACTGCCCCCACCCTTTCAACTCTGTCCCTGTCCTCCAGCAGTGTTAGGGACAGGAAGAATCACACAAGCTACTTTCTGAAACTTGCCTCCATGATGGGCATGCCCATCCTTCCCACCATGCTAATAAATGCCAGATCACCTGGTCTTAGGTAGATCTTTATCCCTGCATGCCAGTGGTGTGACGTTTGGGTCAGATCTCAATTTGTCATTGTGCATTTTAGCAAATAATCTTTAAAAAAGGGTTGTTAGAGGACACTGCATGCAGATATGTATAAGAGGAATGCTAAGGAGAAAATGGCAGCACTTCCAGCAATCATCCATCCCAGTCATGCTGACCACACCTAGTAAAGCAATTCCCAGTCAACTTTTCTTTTTTAGTTTCCTCCCACATCCAAAAGTGAACCTATCAGCTGAACCAGCAATTCTGTACACTATGTGAGTGTTTGTGTTGTGTGTTGTGAAAGTGTGTGCTGTGTGTTGTGAGTGTGTATATGTTTGTGTGCTTGTCTATGTTGGACTGGCATCACATCCAGAAGTAGTCTTGTGCCGTATGGCTGTTACAGGCCAGGACATGCTCTAGCTTCTTCACAATCATGGAAAGGATAAAGAGTATTGTACAATGTTTGAATGAGCTATTTCCCTTTTCCTTCTCTGTACTGTTAGAAATTCAGACATTTATGCTCAAAATCTGTAAAATAAGTACAAGAGGGTGGGTATGCATTCAGCAATTAAGAAAATCAACATCCGGCACAATCTTACAGCAGAAGGAAGAGGTCTGTATACACCACTGAGAGGAACTTGACACAGCCTTGATAGAGTGTAAAGGAACCAAGAGCCACAAATATATTCCTAAAACAGGCAACTGACTCCCAATATGTTACTAAACTAACATCATAACTGAGAAAATCACTGGACCCCCTCCTATGTCCAACTGTCTTCTGCATTCCTACAATAATTGTTCCAGAATTCATCTGGACCACTATTAAATGTTGCTGTTTACCTCCTTCTGCCAGACCTTGGGCAGCAGCAGTTGAGCTGTGTGCCAGATTCTTAACGGCTCAATGCAGTGCTTTGTCTCTTTTCAAATACAGAGTTTGTGTGTTATGTTACAGAAAATAATTATGATTATTACAATAAAATCGTTGGTATGCTAGTGCCTCAAGAGACTGTTTTGTGTACACTGAACCAGATTTTTTACTTAAATTTAATTTGCCATCACAATAACTGGTGAAAAAGTAGAGAATAAAAGCATGAAACAAAATAAGTCAAAGGAAATCCTCAGAGACAATTTACAATTCCTACATTTCAGTCATAATGTGCCTCAGTTGAAAAAAAAAAAACATTCAGGCCAAATTGTAGATCTTTTTGAGTCCTGCTACCTACCACATTTACTACACCAAAACAATGACTACACAGCGGCAGCCTTTCAGAATGCTTCACAGACTCACAGGTACAAAATATTTTTATCATTGTACTCTGAGAACTCTGACTTGTTTTGTTTGGCAGTATGTCAGCAGTTTTATAGTAGACATCACTGTACATCTGAGCAGTGCTGTTATTTCTGTAATACATAATTCTCTATTACTAATAAGTTAATATTTCTGTGTCTTATCATTTAAGAGTTGAAAGATTCCATTCATGCATTTGGAGTTGAGAATACATGATGCAGAACAGACTGCTAATGCATAATGAGGTATTGTTCACCAGGTTACTGCTCGCATTCTGAATGTATAACTACACGAGTGAGTTGTGAATAGTGTGATGGTTACACAACCCCTAGCAGGCAGCCACCATGTTTTGCACAGCATCTCCAGCAGAAAGGCAAACATAGTCAGTAGCAATAATGATACTTCAGCTTTTGAAACACAACGTTCTATTGTGATGCTCATACTTTCCAAAATTCCATCTACAAATACATTAACTGAGCACACATGCGACACATGCACACACTTTTAAGTTCATGACAAATTGTTCTTTTTTTATACATATGTTACATTTTGGGGTTCTGTCTGCCTTCCCAATCCTTAATCTTTTAAAATGAAAATTATGCGTTGAAAAATAGGTTTGCTGGAGTTGAGAAAGTATGATAAAAAGCTGTGGCAGCACATGCTTTATTTATTAGCATTAATACCTTATTTTACTTGGTCTGTTGGCTCTTTTCCTAGCTTGGGTGCTTTTTGTACAGAATATGCATATCCTGTCTGTGCCGGCATGGGCTTTTTCTGGGGTATTCTCTTTCTTCCCACATCCTAAAAACATGCCCTTAGGTGAAATGGTAATCATCCAATGTGTGTGTGTGTGTGTGTGTGTGTGTGTGTGTGTGTGTGTGTGTGTGTGTGTGTGTGTAAGTGTGTGACTGTGTGCACTAGTTGGCACCCTCCAGTCAAGACTTCACCATAGCTTATGCCCAGTGCCTATCAAATAGGGCAAGAGTGAACTCTGAACTTGAAAATGAAAAAACAAGGCCTGTAAAATGAATAATAAGAATGAATGATACCAAAGACCAAATTATTAATAACTGTCCAAAACTAGAGGAAATCATCTAATTTAATCTATTAGATTGGCACCAGAAGGAGCTATAATAAGAAATTAATCTAAGGGTCTGTCAGTATGAACATAGGAGGTAAGGAATGGATAGACAGACCAATTAATATACTAACAAATCTGTGAAAAATAAAATGATAGGAGTACTTGGTGTGTTTGCCATGGCTGTTAAAAAATTATCCTGGAAGAGAATTATATTTTTTCCTAGAGACTGCTTATGTGACCCCTCAGCAGTATTATTTCTACTCATTTAAATTGCAAGATATTTTCTGTCATTTGCAAAGTAATAGAAGGAATAGTATATATATTTGCATAGATGGCACATGAAATCTGAAACAGAAGTCAATACTTGCTCAAAAACAGAAATCTAGAGCAATTGAAGGTCATTACAAAGAATCTAAAACAGAAGAAATATGTCATAGCTGAAGAACAAGCAGCTGAAACAACAAAAATAGAACAGGAGTGGTAAGTATTTGTATCGAGTTAACCTAATTTAAGCAAGCAGTCTGTGGAAGGATAAGAAAGATTGTATATTATAATGGTGAGGGACAGGCAGCAGAGAACCAACAGAAAACAAAAAAACTCTATATCCCTTCTCTGTGGACATTTGGTGAAACTCCTGCTGGTCTGGAGTAGCACATGCTTTTCAAGAGATTCTATGTATCTAAGAACACTATCACGATGGAGGCAGTTCAGACAATGTCAACTAAAATGGCAAACAATCCCTATGAAAAGCCATATACAGACTTCCTATAAAAATTAACAATTTAATGACCACGCAATAGTACTATCTAATACACACCAGAAGTAAAGGCATGGGTAGGATTCCTCATTTCATAGCATAGATGCTTAACACACAATGTATTTAGCTATTTGTCCAATCTATCACAGCACTGATCCAACCATTAATCAGAGCTGCTTAATGCATGCCCCATCATTTTTTACTGCTTATTTAAAACTCAATCTTGAAAAGATGCAGGGGGATAGCCCAATGTTTTAGGCACTTCAAAAGAAGTAGAGTGCAAGAAAATTTGAATGTTCATTAAAGGAACTGTGTAAAAATATGAAAGTAAAATCTGAGAATATTCTGTCTACGCCATATAGCAAAATAAGGACTTTTTTCTTTTTTACAGAATGAATGTTGGCTGCACAGAAAAGCCCCTCTGGGAAGACTGTACATTCAAAATATCACAGAATTCAGAGACGCAAAAGGCAAATAAGGTGATTCTTAAAAGGGATAAGAAAAAACAGCTGTTAGCTAAATATAATTTGCAGGGCCAATGGGAAAAAGACACGGATCATAGTCTAATGCCAAAGTCGGCATTTTTTTTCTTTTCCTCCTAATAATGCAAAGTCGGCATTTTTTTTCTTTTCCTCCTAATCTAACTAAATAAATGAAATGGCATAAAATTTATTTTGCTAGTAATCAAGAAACAGATACTGATAAATTTGGTGTTTGAGTCTTAAGGATGATTTATAACAGAACTTGGAGAAATATTTGAAATGCTTTACTGAAACTTGAGATTTCTTGTCTTTTGTACTGATGTCATGTATACAGCAATTCATTATTTCAATGGTAGACTGAGAGCTTCAGTTTAACACTTACCTCTCATTTCTATGCAAAATAGAGGTGAACAGGGTCTTCTAAACATTCCCTACACCTACGATCTATTCAATTGCAGATGTGTTTTAGTGGTTGCCAGTGCTGACTGAAATTTTGAGTTACAAATAACCATTGCCAGTACTGACACAGACACTACATTCAGGATCAAACTCTAAGTTGACTTAGAAGATTAACCACTCCCGGGATGAGTCTGAAAAAGGTCCATGTAGATCAGTGCTCTACTCTGAAAAACAAATACAAATAAAAAAAATAATAAAAATAAACATAAAACAATGTTAAAATAATATCAGGACCTCTGGAATCAATATTTAACCATAGCCTCCAAACAGGCTTTGTGCCTCATTAATGGAGAACAGCAACCACCATCCCTCTGCATAAAGGAAGGCCATCTATATACCCAGGAAACTACAGATGCACAAGTCTTACTAGTCTCATATGCAAAGCCATGGAAAGAATTATCAAGGAAATGATCAATAATGACATAGGAATGTTCTACACACTGGCCCCAACCCAATTTGATTTTGTCAAGGGCAGGTCATACCTACTAAACCTGTTAGACTTCTTTGAGAAGGTCATAAAAGCAATGAACCAGTGCCAAATGGTTCATGCTGCCTGCCTTGACCTAGCCAAGGCATTTGACATAATACTCACTCAGGCATTGTTGACAAACTCAGGAGGTTAGGTATAAACCCCTGTGTTACCCAGTGGATAGTCAACTGACTCACAGAGGACCTAGGAAGTTAGAACTGGGGAGCCCAACTCTACAAAGTGTCCAGTCACAAATGAAGTCCCTCAGAGATCCGTCCTGGGAGGGCTTCTTTTTGACATCTACTTCTCTAAAATCAAGGAGAATGTCAAGGCAGGGCTGGCCATTGGATAATGTAAAAATATGAATGTAGGTGATTTGGTTGTGTTGACTAAAGTCACAAAATATGCATCGGTATTTGCTGTTGATAAATGGGTTGAGGACTTTGTCTACTCCAAGCCATACCAAGGACCCATGCTAATGGTGGGAGGGGTGTATGTGCCTATTAGCCAGTGTGTGCCTGCCATAAAACCCAGCTTGGGTTACTTTGGATAATTCTGTTGAGTGAGGACTGGATGCAAAACCAATCAACCTGCCAAACTAAGAATTGGTACACTAAATGTAGAGTCACTGATATGATGGAGTTTGGAAGTGGATGATGCAATGGTATGGAGGAGGCTGGACATCCTATGTATTCAGGAGACAAAATGGAAAGGAAGTGCAGCAAAGCCACTCAATTTGGAATCCAGAGTCTCAGAAAGAGGACAGGCTAGAAATGGTGTGGGAATTGTGATGAAGGAGAAGCTTCAGAAGGCAGTGAAGGTTGCCATCAGAAATAGTGACAAACTCATGGCAATCAGACTAATGATAAAGCAGTATTCACAATCTCAGCCTAGGCCCCACAGCAGGGTTGTAATAGTGATGGAAAAGAGTGCATTCAGACAGCAGCTGCAGGACCTACTAGATAAAGCAGGACAACATGAATTGATGTTGATAATGAGTGATTTGAATGTACACAATAGGACAGACAAAATAGGATATGAGGCAACAGGAATAAAGAAGCTCAAGCTATTCTAGACTTCTATAAGTCAAAGGGCTTGATAGTAGCCAACATATGGTTCAACAAGAGAGACAGTCAAAAGATTACATGCAAGAATGGCCAACGTGCAGCTCAGGTAGACTTCCTCTTAGTAAGAAAAGAGCACTGAGGTAGAATCAGCAATTACAAAATAATCCCCTGTGAAATATTTGGCCCACAGCATAACCACTGGTTGCCACAGTCAGATGCAAGCAGTGGTCAGAAAAGGCTCTAATGTCAACAGAAACCAGCATACCACTCAACTGTCCATATTTTCACAAAATGTCCAGATTTCTGCTTCATATTTTTGGTCAGTTCCTCATGAAATTTGTGTTTTTCTGGCAAATCACTCATGATTGAAGTGTCTAAACAATGACAAATATTTGGGTTTCAGATTTCATATCTTTCAGAAAAATGCATGCTTACACAAATCCTGTTACTCTAGCAACTTTTTAAGTTTATAAGGGCAGTATATAAAATCTGTTCCTATTTTTGGGACTTTGTCCCCCCATTATTTTACGCTTTGTCCAGATTTCTTGCACTACAAGATTGAGAGGTGTGGAGACCAGGCTGAAGACCTGGAAGTTGATTGTAGAGATAAAGCACAACAACTCAAGGAAGTACTCAGGGCTCTAGCACCTCAAGAACAAGAGGAAATATGTGGAGTTGAAGATGAATGGCAGCACCTCAAAACAACATGTGTGAGGACTACAGAAGAGATATGTGGCTGAGCCAGGTATAGATATAAGGTACAACAGGAAAGCTCCTGGGGAGTACAGCCAGGAAGTTATCAAAAGAAGGAGGAAGGAGGAAGGAGTGCAAGAAAAAGTGGGAGATAGTAAAGAAGGAACAGGCTAGGAAGGAATACTGATTAGCTAACAAAGAGGCTAAGAAAGGAGTTGCAGTAACAAAGAACAAGGCATTGGAAGCACTGTACCAGCTTCTGGAAAGAGACTCAATAGATGGCACAAACAAACTATATCAGGTTGCAAGGCAAAGGCAGAAAGATAAAGAAGATAATCAAGACATCCTTCAAAATGGATGCCAGCAAGAATCTGCTCCCTGTGTGTGTGTGACTGATAAATTAATTTGTATAGTAGAAAGTAAAATGGGAGATGAGCAGTGTGGATTCAGATCAGGATGCAGCATAACTGGCCCAGTGTTTGCAGAGATACGGATAGTTGAGAAGAAGCTAGAGATGAAGAAAGAGTTCAACTGGGTATTCCTAGACTTGGAAAAAGCATATGACAAGGTCCTAACAAAGCTGACTTGGGCAGTCTTCTAGTAGTTCAAAATCCCAGACACAATGGAGGATTAGTGCAAGTTATGTACACGGGCCCAATGACTAAAGTATGAACAGTATTTGGTCTCAGAGCGGTTCCCAGTGGGAGTGGGTGTGTGTCAGGGTTTAGCTCTGAGCCCACTTCTATTCATACTGGTGATGGACTGCATCAACAAACAGGTTGGGAGGGACACATCAACAGAGTTGCTGTAGATAGACAATGGTGCATTACAGGCAGACTTTGAACAAGAACTTCAGCAAAGCATAGGGGAAAGGGATGCAAAATTGAAGGTACATAGGATGAAACTGAGTGAAGATAGGACAGCTGTGACAGCAGCAAATAGGGGAAATCAGATGGAGTTCAGAACTGAGATAGAAGGGAAAATAGTGGAACAGATTAACAGCTTTGATTATCTGAGAGGGGTGGTTGAAGAAAAAGAAAGTCTGAATGAGGAGGACAAAGCTTGAATCAGAGGGGCAGCAGCCTAATGGCACAGTGTTACGTGTAGTGTATGACAGAAAAATGACAAAGCAGCTGAAAAGTCAGGTGTACAAAACAGTTGTGCGACCCATACTTCTTTGTGGTACAGTAATGTGGGCTATAAAGGCAAACCAGTTGAGGAAGCCAGAGGTGATGGATATGAAGTACCTTGAGACAAGTGGTGGGATGCACAATATGGGACAGATGAAGAAATGTAATTTCTTCTACCTAGTCTAGAAAGACTATACCACTGACAGTGCAATCATCATTTGTTGATTCCAGTTCAGGATATTGTCATCTAGGAATATGCATTTCATCCCCAGCTCATCTTACCCAAATTACTTCCTACCATCCCCAATGATCCCACATGGGCAGATACTCATGGCCTTAAAATTATGCACATCATTTCTAGGAGCATATGTAACAAACCAGCACAAATGCTTATCATCCTAGTTTAGTATTAGCCAGATGGGTCAGCAATAATTGAGATATTATTTGAAGTTCACATTGTTAGTAAGGAAATTAAACTACCTGGCTGCAATAATTTACAGCTTAGAGGAATCACAATTAGCTGCACTGGTAGTTCTTCTCTGCATGCATGGCTTAACCTGTTCACCTACAATCTCCTATATACATGGGTAAGAATTCTTTATCTGTAAATGTTGCCAAAGTAAGAAGGAAAGTGCTCAATTTCATGTGTATCTGCAGTCCTCTCAAGTTCTTCAGAACCTAAGTACTAAGATCCTGCCATGATTTCTGTGTTAAATTAATACATATTCCTTGTTGGTGACCATAACTCTAAAACCACAATCTTTCATGTACATCCTCAATTTTAGCTCAGATCTTTTGCTCAGTCCTTCAAAAATTTCAGATTTTCTGACCCAGCAGCAATGACTGTGCTATGCAAATAGATGCCAGAGGTTACAATTAAAAGGCTTCCCATTCTTCAAGAAATGCCCATCCTCTTGTTTTATCAACTTTATAACTGAATATTTCTAATAATAAAAAAGTCTATGGGATCTTGACATAACAGGTTGAGAATAGTGTTGTCGACTTTAACATTGACTTGAGTACAAACTCTCTTCCCTTTGTCCATAAAGAAGTAAACATGTAAGGATGTGTATAGAAGATGATACTGCCCCTGGAAAGGACAGCACTTTAGACTGGGTTCTTTGCTCTCTCCATCAAGATTTTGCAGCTGCTTATGTCGCTTTTGATTCTAGATGTGAACATCAATTTCATTTCATTGCTTGGGGAAATTAAAAGATTATTAGGATCAGAATCAGCAGTACCTAGCATTTAATCTCTGTATCACAGTGTCACCCCAGTGGGACACAGAGCTTTGCCAGCAAATATGGGCTAGAAAACCAGAAACCTATATGTAAATTCAATGCCTCTCTGACTACTAATGCATGTATGTCCTAACCCTTGTTGTGTATGTATCCCAGTTTATGGTGGGATAGCTGAAATCACCCTTGAATATGGTGATGGGTTCAATTGCAAGTGACTCCAGTGTATTTGAGTATGTGATATGGTTTTCCTAGGTCACAGACAAGGAGCTATAGCTAGCAAGGATATGGTATTTGACTTTATCTAAGGGAAGCTAGACATGGAGCAGCTCAAGTATGTCATATTGTTTGACCAGTCTTGAGGTGGGCTTACTTTTTATGTAGATTGATACACATCCACCTCTTGTCCTTTCTTGTTTAGTAGCTGATCTAAATGTGTAAAAGGCATTATAGGTTCATACTGCAGGGGCACTTTCCTTGGCTTTGATCAATGTCTCAGTAACTGCAAGGATGTCAACACTCTCCAGGGTGAGGAGCGCTTCCAGGGAGTGGAGGTTCTTGTTGAGACTCTTAGCATTGAGCAGTAACACCTTTAATTTATTTTAATTTACCTTGTGTAGAATTTACTATGTTGGAAGGTTTGCCAGATTTGCATTTCCTAAAAAAGGCACTGTGGGGTGGATAATGCTTTGGCCAATATTGGAAAGCCTGTATCAGCTTGGTCTGTTGATCATATCCTCTCAAGATGAGAAATATTGGACCCCCTTAAAATGACATCAGTAACTAAGTCAATTGTTAAAATCAATCATCTTCTGTTTATATTGTGGTATCATTCTTAGAGAAGGTAGAATGCTGCTCAGTGCTGGGCTCATACCTACATGGGACACATAATCTGAAATCTCTGTCATGTCTCTCATCATATAGTCCAGGGAGGTACATCTCAGTCATTAAGACTCACATGGACTATGACAGTCATACTGGCACTTGTAATTCAATGCCCTGAGTGATGGGTGATCTGGTGGATCCTTGCACCTTACAGGTATCTGACTGACTGTCTCCTTGCTCAGTCTGGTGATGGGGTATCACTGTGTCTCACAACAGAATCTCCAATGACCAATATATGGGGTTGTGTGGAGGTTTGCCTTAAAGGCTTAGAGGCTGAGATATTGTGAGATGTGGTTGTATGTGTCCTCGAGGAGTGTTGTCTTTGTAGAGTGTTTGAGACGTATTTACATCTCTTGCATACTGTGTCAGCCTGCTTAAGAATAAGGTAGTTGTCAGTAAACATGAGAAAATTGTTACATTGTCTCAAGATGCCCATTTCCACCAGGCTAGCTACAGAGACAGTAGGAAATAGTACTTTCATGGCCGTGGATCCTCTTTTTTGTGATCTATAAGGAATTGTGCAATCTGAGTTTAGAGTTTTTGGGCTGGGGGCGGGTCTAGGATTGATGTAAAACAACAATCTTGGGGTAATGCTTCTCAGTGGGCAAAGAGGCTGCTCTACATTAAGCTAGACACTTGAGAAAATAGTGGAGGAAGTTTTATCTGAAAACTTACAACTCTAGGTGCCTGCTTCTATACAGGGCACCACAAATCATCGGTGTACATCTCAGTACAGGTTATAGAAGGTGAGTTAGAGAGGAATCCACCAGTAAACAATAAAAAAGTAGTATAACCGTATATATAAGGCTAAGATTCTGCAGCAATTCAAAATTCTTGTACTATTCTGAGTGATACTACAAGACTAGACTAAGGTCCCCAGACCAAGTAAAATACAAGCAGAATAAAATTGCAGTAGAAATGTAATAAATGGCTCTCAGCTCCTTCAGCAATTCACAATTTTCTCACTATTGTGTGATACTAAAAGACTAAGGTTCCCCAGACCAAGTAAAATACAAGCAGAATAAAATTGCAGTAGAAATGTAATAAATGAGGCTCAGATCCTGCAGCAGTTCACAATTCTCTTATTGTTGTGAGTAGTACAAGGCCCCCAAAACAAGTAGAATACAAATAGAAAAAGCAGTAGAGATGTAATAAATGAGGCTCACATCCTGCAGCAACTCACATTTTCCCACTACCATTAATGATACTACTAGACTAAGGTCCCAGACCAAGTTAAAATGTGAACAGTTGACTTTTTTTAAAACAAGGAAAAATGCAGAAAAGAACAAAGTAACACTTTGAATATTGCAATGTGCACTAGATGAAATGTGATTATATGAAACAGAGGTAACCTGAGCTTTAAGAATATAAAGAGACTGCCTTATCAGTTTGAGCTATAATAATTTGTGTGAAAGGCAGTTACCATAGGTAAAGGAGCACTAGAATGCACTGGCTGACACACACACAGACTCGGCACTTTGTGACCTATGTGCAGTTTAGTCTGGCTGTGGAGGCTGAAAACTCATACCCAGGACAGTAGTGCATATTCATTTTATGATCCTGAAGCCAGGTTGTACTTTCTAAAGCAGGTACTGACACATATTTGTTTGCACTTTCTTGGACTTCACCCTGGGTTGGCAGTGTTGGGATTGAAAGCCCATTGGTGCTAGTCCAGCATCTTACTGGGTAGCATTGGAACCACTCCATCTCCAGATTTGGAGGCAGTGGTCACAGCTCACCTTCCCATCTGGTGACGCTGGTGCACCATTATCTGCAGAATGCCATCTAAGGTATTTGTAAATACATAATTTCTTTGACTGCTATGCAAAAGATATGTTGGATAATGGCAGCATTCACAAGTTGGGTGCCTTAGTGATTCTGTACAGTAAACTCTCAGTTAACTGGAACTCAAGCAACTGGCACTCTCAAACAACTAGCAAAAAAAAAAAAAAATCAAATAAATACAGTACAATTTTCATGTGTTGCACTTTCTGTTTTCCCCCCGCACAAACATACATTACATTTTTAGAGTTTTAAAAAGGAAGATAGGAATACATTCCCTCTCTCCACGACCTGAGAACAAGTCAAACCAAGCAAATAGTATAGGGTACAGTATTGGTTAGACCTATTTTTAATAGTAACTCTCAAGTAACCAAAAACTACAGTTATCCGGCATCTACCAGTCCCCATTGATGACGGTTAACTGAGATTTTACTGTATTACAAAAGCTTAAGGTAAAAAGTTAAACACATGAGAGATGTACTGCTTTCTGGGTGCACTTATGTTATAGTTCAAGGAAAACATTAAACTTTTTAATACTAGTCTAAATTATTTAAACTATTGCTTTTAAAAAGCATATCAGTGTCAAAATCAAAAAATATATGGTCTATAAGCTTAAATTATCTATTACATTACTATAGCAACAAATGTATTATGCAGTACTCCACATAAATTACAAATGTATTTTATGAATAACCATGTTGCCTCCCCTATATATACTAATCTCTCAAAAACAACTTGAACAAACTGGCTGTCTCCCACAACAATATTGCTACATTTACAACAGGCTCTATATTCAGAACCCATCACTGTACTAATTATGAACAACTAGGATGGCTAGAGTTGCCAAATTTACTTCTATTTAAACAATTAACAGTTGCCTACAAAATCTTGTATCAGCCTACTAACACTCCAGTTCTTACCAACCTTATCATCCCCTACAACAACCTTAAGACCCTACGCTCATCTAATAAAATATTAGTACAAATAGACAAAACCTACAATAAGGCTGGTGACTCTTTGTTCTCTAATACCGTGGGTAAAACCTGGAACTCTCTCCCCAGTGACCTGACCTCCCTTTCTTCACTAACACAATTTAAAAGCAGGCTGAAAACCTACCTTAAATCCTATTGGTTATGCCCCTGTGTGAACCTAGACTAACTTCTCATGTTATTTTTTTTACAAAGACACCTGTCTTATTAACTGTATATACTAATTGCCTATTGAAAACCATAAAGATAACAGGCCTTATATTTGATTAAAATCTCTATCAATATCCCTAAAATGTCATTAACACTACCTACCCATGTTAACAAATGTTACATGTCATATGATTCTGCAATCAAACGTGTTTTGATGTGAACATATTTGCTTCTATATTAATCTATCCACATCTGTAAAATCTATCATGTATAAAATAGCTTAATCTTGTATTGTACCTGTACCTGTGAAATATTGTTTTTTATATATAAATTTTACTGTGTTTTCGAGGAGCTTTTCTCCCCGGGCATCTGCTGAAAATGGACATATTTCCAGCTGGACTAGCCAGGTCAACAAATGTAAAATAAAATAAATAAAATAAACATTAAGTAGGACAGAGTTGCAATACAGACTATATATATATATATATATATATATATATATATATATATATATATATATATATATGTATCTATACATACACACATTGTAGTATAATACATTTAACTTTACTCTGTAAATTGTACATTTTCACCTAATATTTATAGCAAACGTACATACAATGAAATTAAGTTATTCTTAAATTACTTTGACCAAGCCTTTTCAAGTGTAAATGTCCACCAAAACCAGTAATAGTATAGCCAAGTACACGAGTACCTGCAATCTTTCCAGATCAAATGTTTGACTTTGGGAGACTAACAGAATCAGTATCACAGCTAGAACTAATATCCTTCTTGAAAATTTTCATCAAGTTTTACCATACTTTCTGGATATCAGGCATTACAAAATAACTAAGCAACAGCTGTATTTGGAATATCCTCTTGTGTTAACACATACTGTCTTGACATAGGATAGAAAACCTATATTTGATTATCCTGTGTTATCAAACAACTCATATTTGCACTGTCAGATGTTACTTCAGCAGAAACCCCAATGGACATATTTGGGCCTCATATTACATCACATTAAAATGATACCATCAAATAAAAGTAAAGTAAAGTACTAGAAACCACTGGACTTGGGGGGGGGGCACACTACAATAATGTGTATAAAACCAATATCCCAAGTCAAATCGTATGTCAGTTAAGCACTAATTATTTGAGTTCATTACTGCAGTGTACTATGTTGTTAAATACTTTTTTTTTACTTTCTACTAAAATAGACTTGGCACTGGTGTCTTCATCACAAAAATACTGCAATTTAAATTTTAAAGTTATTTTTATATTTAATTATCTCCAAGTTTAACATGGCAAGGTTTTGCAATTAATTTTCAAGCAGAATGACTGTTTCTATAGAACACTAAATTAATCATTATTTAATATCATCCAGCTCTAGGGGAAACTCCTTAACGATGTGGCATGTCTCCTTACTCTGAAGGCTGCTGCAATAAAGGAAATTATGGGAATCTAAGATCGAATATGGAAACTACTTATAAACGATAGGCTTCTTCATGTCTACATTCTTGTAAGCTGCATAGAAATTACTGCAAGACACTGACCTCTCCTGGGTACAAATCAATACAAAACAAGCAAGAACTTTGAGAATTGTATAAATCACACACTTTACTCCAGGTAACACTTTCATTCTCTCACCCTACCTTAATCCGCAGAACAGTGGAACTGTACAGAAGTTCAGTGACAAAGAACATAATTCTTGACACTAGTGGGGGTGTTGATCCCACCTTAATCAATTCTGCCACCTTTAATCCTGATCTGTCAGAACTGCTTCTCAAACATCCACTGCAAGAAAGGAGTAGACATCATGTAAGACAATTCCTCACCATATATACATATCTTCTCACTCATTTGCTTTCTGCTTATATCACAGCAGCATTTGCAGAAATTTCTAGGTACAATCAGAAAGGTATCTTATAAAAAGTAGTATCAGGAAGATGCTCATCTTCTTCTTCCGGCTTTTCCCGGTTAGGGGTCGCCACAGCAGATCACCCGTCTGCTCATGATTGACAATGGAGTTTTATGGGTTTGAATTGCCAGCCTGACACCCAACCTTCCACAGAAGGCACACACACATACGCACTCACACCTAGGGCTAATTTTTAGAATGTCCAATCCACCTACAGCATGTCTTTGAGATGTGGGAGGAAACCGGAGCACCTGGAGGAAACCCACGTGACCACATGGAGGACATGTAGACTCTGCACAGAAGGCACCCCAGCCGAGGATCAAACCGGTGAACCTCATGCTGTAAAGCGGCAACGCTTACCACTGCACCACCATGGCCACCCATCAGGAAGATGCTCATAAAGACATTATATAAGTAAGATGTTATTTCAATGAACAAACGAGCTTCTGGTATTGACCTTAATAGTTAAAGGCTTATTTCCCTTTTCTTTCCACTTGCAAAAGTATTAGAGAAAACTATGCAGAAACATCTAATCTCCTCCTCAGTAAAGCAATCACATTCTAGCTGACTCTTAATGTCATATCTCTCAACCCATAAGTGCAAGAAATCTGGAAAAAGACAAAAATAATGGGGGGGGTCAAGGCCTCAAAATAGGACACCTTTTTAAATATTGCTCTCATAAACTTAGAATGTTAATATACTAAAAGGTTTTACATTACCATGCATTTTCTGAAGAATATGAAGTTGGAAATTCAAAATACTTATTTTTTAGTGATTACAATCCTCAATGATTTGCCAGAAAACCACACAGTTTATGAGTCACAGACCAAAAATAAGAGGCAGAAATCTGGACATTTTTCTAAAATCTGGACAGTTGATAAGTTTGCTTAATATGGCTGTCTGTCATGCAGTAGACACTGCCCTCTTAGCTGCCACTTTTAGCATGGAGTACATAATATATGAGTTTTTTTTTCATTTTTATTTACTTCTTGTTGTTCAGGTTGGTGTCTAAGACTATGGCATGTTTTCATGGAGATGCAGAGTGGTGTTTACACAGATTAGAGGAACTTTGGCCAGGACACTAGGTAAATACATCTGCTTAAGTACCATGGAATCTTTTACAGCAATAACATCAAAATCTGTCATCAAATGAGGCAGATGGTACCTCAGTTTATTGTGCCATCTGAAGGATAAAACCTCAGGAGTGCTACCCTCTCCACTTACACTGCAGTGTTAGAACTGTAGCATGAATTTAATTACTCGGTGTGAGGCTATGAGGATGCGACCCATGATCTATCCTTCTGTCTAGCATCAAAGACAAGAATAAGTTACTGGCACTGCACATATTGCTAGCAATAGTGACAATGCATTGTTTTAGAGGTCTGTTTAAAGATTTTTATACTTCATACTATTCCTTTCTTTTACAACATTTGACACGATAAGGAAAAATTGCCTTTTCAAGTGCTGAATTGTTCAGAAGATTCCTAAATGACAAGAAAATGTGAGGTCTAGTGGATGCACTTGCTATCTTCTGCTGAGATGAAAGAAAGATATTACCCAAGAGTTGATCTTTAATTACAGTTTCCATAAATGTCAACTGCAGGCACTGAAAACATGTGCAGTATATGTATGACTGGATCCTTGTCAGTTCTTGGACGTCTGTATTTAGAATTTAAGACAAATTGCAGGTTTTTCACAGCTAGGAACCTGATATCAAAATCCTGCTTTCCTCTCAACACATCTTGTTTCAAAATGTCATTAAAAAATGTTTCTAATTTTCAGTGGAAAGTCAGTTACTGGTGGTATGACTTACTGACATCAGATGTTTACAGGTACTTTACGACACTTAACTGGAGTTTGACAAGCACAACAGAACAGTAAAAAAGTAAATCTTTTGCTAGATAGTCTTTATTGTGCACATTCATTTCTTTCTGCTTATTCTTGACTAAAGGTTATAATAAGTTTTCTCTTTCCAATGCTTTTATATGCTTCTGTTTCGTAATTGTGCAATCTTCCACTGGGCAGTCACATTCCTCAACAGGGTCAAACAGAAAGGAATTCAAATTACTTCATTGCTTCGACATTCCATTAATCAGTATAGCTCTGAAATTGTATGACCTACAAGACATCTCAGTTCAACTTGTTCTATCACACTTTGGCTTACTCAGAGCAGAAAAAGGTTTGGAGATGGTCTAATTGTCTGTTACCATGGTTTGGTGTCAGCCTCGCAATAATTATGGTAGGACATTTATGGTCATACAGGTCATGACAAAAGGTCAGCTGAGGTTAAAGTTTAAGTTGAAAATTAGAATAGTAGGTTCCCAACTGTGAAAAATGTTCTGTAGTTTGTTGGAGTTAAAACTAACAGGTAGGTCTACAGTGTTTATTTTTCTTCTAAAGACCACTCTGCTTGTGGAACTACAGCCTTGGTTACTTCATGCATTTAATTCATTGTACTCTGCTTAAAAATCTTTTAACATATTAATGTAATGTATATGTAACTTTATATGCTGTCATACAGCTGCTAAAACACTGGAAACTCATGTTAAAGCATATAGCCTTACATACATTGTCTGTCTCGTCACCTACTGAGTTTGCTGTCTTCCTGGTGTTGACAATGTTTCAGAATACAGCAATTTGGACAGCATCACTGTTTTTAACTTCTAAGTAATTTTAAGATGTCATGCTGCCCCTACTTGAAAAGACGACATTTGTCAGTGAAAGCAAAGACTAATTAGGCAGGTAAGGGGATGTACAAGTTTGACGCTATGGCTAAATTCAGACATGTAACAGCATTTAACAAATACATAATAGAAGTGTGAGTATTGGCACATTCAGCCTTGAAGTAAATAAAAGTATTCAAATGATTTGTGGTACCCTGTCCCAGTTTAAGTACCCTGTGCCAGGATACCGTCCAAGAACTTGAAATAGTTTTCCTGAGTATATAATGAGGACATAATGTTTTTTCAACTACACAGTCAAATCAGTGATTCTTAGGCGTGTGTGCCTGCAAGTGTGGTATTACCTGCCAGCTGACAAAAGTGAAATGTACTGAGCAGATATGCAGCAAAGAAGTCATCAAGAATATCACACACACACACACACACACACACACACACACACACACACACACACACACACACACACACACACACACACACACACACACACACACACACACAAGTTAAGCACTAGTACTATAAAAGTGCACCAGTCACATCTTTCAAATATATAATTACATTCATCACGAAAATATTAAAACATGCAGATGCTGATTCATTTGCTGGTACCAGTTAACAAAATGAAGAGGCATTATGACTTCTGTTTTTAATGGGAAGCTGGTCACCTGCCTTAATAGCATATCTGTCAGTGTATTGATAAAGTGATGCAAAGGCAGTGAAGTTATAAAGATACTACTCCTCTTTTACAAGTGCTATTACTGACTGTTTTTAGTATAAATCATTCTGATAAAATCTCTGTAGCAAACAATGATGCTTGATCAATACAGTTTTCTTCCACTGTCAGTTGTAAAGTCCTGTTTCAACATTTATATTATAACTTTTGTTAATGAGAAGTACTAGCGATGTACTTACAATGTCACCATGGTACCTAACTGACTCCATTGTATCATTCTGTACTGCATTAGCTGCACTCGTGAACTCTTTTTGCTGTAGCTTACGAAATTCTTATATAAATAATATTCTGTAATGCTTGCTTGTGGCAACTTATGACATCATTTACTGTGAAGATTTTCTTTCAAGGCCTTCACTGAAATAGGCCTGCACTGGCTGGACAACACAATCAACTAAATAAAATACATAAATAAATAATATTAGTATGCACACAAATGATTATACCAACAATAAGGAGACAACGGTTTGTTGAAACTATCTGCATTCTGTAGCTAGCCAGTTTAATTTCCATTTTATGGGGGACCCTGGCACTACAGCTTAACTATCAACTGCTCATCATTTCACCAGTGTCGTCTTTCTCCACTCCTAGCACTACAGGTGGTGGGAGTGGATCACCCTGACTTCCCTGTGTGGGGGTCCATCTTGGCAAGGTAGGAAAAGGGCATGGGTCTTGCAATGTGTGGGAAGCAGTTACCCATAGTGTAGCTAGCATACTCCCCTTACATCAGGATTTCCTTTCAAGCCCTACTCCCTCTGATGTGCTAGACTAATGTCATGTGGAAATGTCATGGCACTAGGGGGAATGTACACCTACATATGTGGCGATGAGCCCCTGCTGCTGACACTTGTTTCTACTGCGATTACACAGCTCTGGTATCACCACTGATACTCCTGTGTTTCAGCCATGTATCATTAACACATGTCAATCCAGCTCCTGCAGAAACACAAGCTACTAGGTGAACTTGAACTGTCTAGGTCTTATACCTGGATTATCCTTCCATGCCAGTGCAGCTGCCAGGCTAATACTCATTTTAATACTTTTATTTCCATGCAAATTTAAAGCTGTCTGATCAGAGATTCACAATCTCAGCTGACAACCCAAGTCATTATCCACATCTTGTCTGTGAGACAGTACATTGTCATATTCATTCTCAGACGAGATACAGACCCACTTGCTGTTCTTCCTCTTAAGCTTTAGTCCTGTCACCCTTCCATTGTCATCATCATATATCAAGCCACCATTTCCCCTTCTCCAAAGTGAGTCTTGCCAGCCTTTGTAGCCTCTCTTCATATGATGTTTGGTCTATTTCCTTTAATCATTTCCATAAGTTTTCTCTGCACTTTATAAAGCATCTGATTACATTTATTTCCATGAAAGCTTCCCCAAAACTGAACAAGTACTCTTGTTGTAGCCTCAAAGACTTCACTGATCACTCATGTTAATTTTTTTTCTTTTTTGTATCATTGGATTATTTTTCTCTGTCTGTGGTAGCCAACATTTTCATATCCATTCTGTGATATAATTTAGGATTATTGTAACCAGTGTGCATTACTATGCACCTTTCCACATTGAGCTTCAGCTACTTCTACTACTGCTGTTCTGTCCCCACCATCAGCCACATTAGATTACCTTTCATATTCCACCCCTGCTATCCTCCACAGCCATGTCAGTCTTGTAGTTATCCATAACTAAACCAAATGCATTCTCAGTCTTAATTGTATAATTGGCCACAAATATTAAACAGCACCAGACCCAAAAATGTCTATTGCTAATCCTAAATTTTCTCATTTATCCAGCTGAGTGAGAAGAAAATATGTCAATACCAACTGCCCCTTCTGTTACTGTCTCACCACTGTCACTGTTGCTGTGTGAAACACCTCTTGCTGTCCATTATTTGGCATTTATGCCTCACAGCAGCCTGTAAATGTTTCATCTCCCAGGCTTTTGCTTGTAAATGTTTCATCTCCCAAGCTCTTACTTACACTACCAAAGGTACCCACATTTGTTAGAGATTTGGGATAGGCTTACAAAGGCCCCATTGTTTGTTAGTCTGGTACACACCAAAGAACCTATACACTGTGTGTTACTAACTTTGCATTACCACTAATTAGTCTCATGTTCTGGGCTGATTTTACTGCTTTTCAGACATTTTACTGTGTTCATCACTTGCAACTGAACTTTGACATTTACTTGGTATACTATTTGCCTCTCTACAAGTTCCATAACTGATAGCCTCTTCCTATGACACTATTTGATGCTGTTGTATAGCATTGTTACATGTTTTGCACTGCATATTTCTTACATTCTCTAAATTTCCAGACCTTAACAGGTATGTTGATAGTCTCAGTAAATAATTTAATCACTTGCATGCTGTTCACTTTCTAGTGTTTGCTAGTGTATTCTTTCTACATCCATTTGTTTCTCCATGCTAATACATCTACTGGCATTATCAGCAAACAGTTCTATGGTACTGATAAAGCTAGTTTTGCAGACAACGCTGATGTTTACCCGTTGCAGTGAACACTGTATCACTCTGATAACCAGATTCAAATTTCTTTCCATCCTTTGTCATCTGAAATTTTCTGACATGGGGTATTGTGGCCACTTCTTTCTCAAAGTTTAGCCAGAAAAGAAGCCAATGCAGGGGAAAAAATTATTGTAGACTGCACAGCAATGGCATAGAACTGGGACCTATCAATCTTCATAATCAGATAAAAGCCGTGTTGCTTTCACTTTCTGCAATACAACAAAGTCCCGCAGCTTCTCAGCTCAAGAATTCTGGAAAAAGCCAAAAAATAAAAATGGGGGGGGGGGGGCAAAGACCTAAAATCATAGGATCATAGTATCATATGAGGTTACTAGGTTAATGGTCCTGGGGCCTTTAGAAGCCTAGCCAAGAGTTTACCCCCAAAAAAGAAACCTCAGCCACACCTGTCACCCCTGTCAATAAGGGGCACAGGTGAAACCCCTGGGACAAATTTGTGGCTTCCCATCCACTCATCAAGGTTGTACTTGAAGAGAGTCAGTGAGGTACTTTGTTTGACATGTATGGGAAGTCTACTCCAGAGACAGGGCAGCCTCTGGGAGACAAACCTGTCTCTGTCTCTCCAGCAGGTTTTGTTGATGTCACATATTAGATTTAGGCCTTTAGGGCAGGTAATGCACAAGGAGTTAGACTTATGGATATGGAGCATCTCTAGTAGGGCAGAGTCTGATATTGCCTTGTAGGCGAGGCACAGATCACCTCTGAGTAATCTGTATGATACTGAGTAGAGTGATTGTCATTTGAGCCTGTCTGCATAGGATAAGTGTTGGAGGCCATGGATTCTCTTTGTAAGGTATTTCTGTGGCCTTTCCAGTTGGTGCAGGTGTTTGGAGTGGTACATACCAAACGGGGTGTTCTACTCAATTACTGGCTATGAGGGAGGAGTACAGAGAGGTAATAACCTCCTTTATTCTGGATGCAATCCTTTTACTTATGAGGTGAACCAAGTAAAAGACTTTTCTGACCACTGCTGCTACATGATGGTCGAATGTGAAATTGTTGTTAACCTGAGTACACAGGTCTCTCACCACAGTTTGTGTGCTTAGGGGGTTGCTGTTGATGTGGTAATTAGTAGGGGTCATGCTTTTGCCAAATGGTATGATAATACATTCATTTTTGTGCATTGAACTTAAAACCATGACTTTGGCACCAGTAATTTTTTGCTGGGAGACCATCTTGCAGTATGTTAACATCATTTAGGGAGTCAATGACTTACAGTCATCCATAAACATGGTCATCCACAGGCCTTTTGTCTTTGCCTGGACCTCTGAGAAGTAGATACCAAATAGTAGGGGTCCTAGGACAGATCCCTGGGGAACACCACTAGTGACAGGTCTGCTGTCAGAGGTGGAGGTACCTATTTTGACCTTGTGGGTCCTATCAGTGACTCAGTTGGCCACCCATCTGATGTGATAGGGATTTACACCAAGTTGTATTAGCTTTTCAATGATGCCCAAGTGGGGATTGTGTCAAAGGCCTTGGCCAAGTCAAGGTAAGCTGCATGTACTGACTTTCCCTCATCCAGGGCCTTGGTGACAGTCTCAAAGTAGTCAACCAGGTTCAACAGGCAAGATCTACCCTTGACAAATCCGAACTGGGTTAGGCAAGTGTTTGGAGATTGCCTATGTCTTAGTTTATGAGATCCATAATAATACACTCCATGGTTTTACAGATCAGACTTGTCAAGGTAATGGGACGATAGTTTCCAGGGTCAGTAGTGGCACCACCTTTGTGCAAAGGGATGACAATGGCAGTTCTCCACTCTGCTGGAATGAAGCCTGTACTTAGGCTGTGGTTGAATAGGGTGCTCAATGGTGAAGCTAGTTCTTGCTGGAGATGGTGCAGAATACAGCCTGGGATCTTATCAGGTCCCATGGAAGCTGTGTTCTTTGCCTTGGATAGGGCCTTTAACACTTGCTCTATGGAGATGTGAGGTATGGGACAAGTATCAGGGATGTAAAATGGGCCTTTGGGGGGATAGGGGGTGAAGTTTGCACTGAAACTGTCATCTAGCAGGTTAGCTAAGTCAACAGGATCAGTGTAAGTGGCATTGTTAAGTACAAATTCGGAACAAACCTGGGCTTTGCCATGGAGGTTCCTGACATAACTGAAGAAGGCTTTGTGGTTTCTCTTTGTTTTGGAGGCTAGTTTCAATTCATAATTGGCTTTGGAGGTTAGTGATCTAATTTGCTTGTTGAGGCTGAGGAGGGAGTTTTTCCAATTTAGAATTTGTTCCTTTTTACCCTTGGACAACAGCTTCTGCCTTTTGTTGTAAAGCCTGTTGATAGAGGATCACCACCAGACAGGTTTGCATTTCCTTGAGGAGCATGTTTTAGTTCTGCGGGTATGGCTGACTCCATGCAGTTGTACAGGTGCTTGTTTACTGCATTGGCGTACTGTTCAACATAGTTACCTGTATCTTATGAGGGTGGTGGTGGTGTGAAGCTACTGATACCCTCCCTTAGGAGGTTGTAGTCAGCTCTTGAGAAGTTTTTAGCCTAGTTATGGCTGGGGAGGGGGTGGGGTTTGCTAGAAACTTCAAATGAGACAGACCAATGATCTGATCTCACCAGGAAAGAACATACTATGGGAGTGGTGCAGTAGCTGCCCATGTTGGTGAGAACCAAGTCCAGAAAGTTATATCCCCTTGTGGGGGATGAGTCAAGCTGGTCTAGTGCATTAGAAATGATGAAGTCAAGTAATCATTGAGTGAGTGCATTAGTGCAGGAATAGTTCACCCAGTCTATGGTGGGGTAGTTGAGGTCACCAAGGATAAGGGTGTTAGGTGGTACCTTGCTGGAGTCAAGTAGGTCCTGGTAGAAGGAGTGGGTATCCCGAGTCATGGATGGGGGTCTACAGCTGGCTATGACTTGGGTGTCTTGCTAGCTGTCAGTTGCACCTGGAGTAATTCCAGTGCATCATTTGGGCAAACCAGTCTGGAGTTGTGCCTGTCCTTAATGAAGATAAAGACTCCACCACCCTTAGTCTTTCCGACCTCATTTTGAGGTTGGAATGTGTGGAATGAGGTATAGCATGGTAAGGCAGAGGTGTAGCCCTGAACCAAGTTTCCATGACTGCACAGACATCAGCATCTTCCAGTGGGATGAGAGCCTCCAGTGAGTGCATTTTCAGGTTAAGTCTCCTAGTGTTAAGCAGCATGACCTTCAATTTGTTTTTTGATAGATCGTTTATGTTGGAAGATTTGTCTTTGGGATACTGCCTAAAAAAGGCACAATGGGGGAGGAAAGAGCCTTGGCCAGGATCTGGAATCCCAGGGGTGACAGGTGGAGGTGATCTCTGGCAAAGAATCGAGGTCTGTCAGCCATGTCATCCCAGGCAGACAGATACTGGATCCCCTTGGAAAGACACCAGAAACTAAGCCAATTGTTGAAGTCAATTATTTTTTGTTGGTATTGTGGTATCATTAATGTTGAAGGTAGGATGCTGCTTAGGGCCAGGGTCATACCTGCCGGGGGCACATAATCTGAGAGCTCAATCACGTCTCTCTTCATATAGTCTAGGGAGGTATGTCTCAAGTAATTCGCACCAACATGGACAATGACAGAGTCATACCTGCACCTGTTGTGGAGCGACTTAAGTGCATGCGTGATGTGGCAGATTCTGGCACCTATCAGACAACTGACAGTGACCTTCTCTTTGTCGAGCCTGGTGAGGGGGGCATAGGTGTGTCAAACAACTGAGTCACCAATAACTAGTATATTTGGTTTATTGTTATGCCTTATGGGCTGCGTACGTTTATTGTTATGCCTTATGGGCAGTGTTTGTGAGACACTGGTGTATTGTCTGCTGTGTGTGATGTGTGGAATGTTTGTGAGTGTGTTTCGGCAGTCTCTGCTGTTTTAGGTAATTTTTCATTGAGGACCTGCATATGTGTGTGTGTGTGTGTTGTGCTTGGCTATGTGATGTGGGTGGTGTGGTGTTTGTGCTGGCAATCTCCTCTTTGTCAGGAATACTGACTGTGGCATGAGACAGCATGGATTCCAGGTTACTGATGTAGATGCATTTCTCACAAGTAGAAGAATTATGTTCTAGGAGCAGGGACAATTTTAAATATTACTCTAATTCACTAAAGATTCAATAGAAAGTACAATTAAGTACACTTACCATAAATGTAGATGTTTGCGTGTATTCACTGTTGCAGTCATAACTGATGGGATTCCCTGCCATGGAAGCGTTTGGCTGGCCTGCATACCAGAGAATTTTCTCCTCCTCCTCCTGACACTGGTGAACACCCCATCCAATATCAAGCCATCTGGGTATAAAGGTAGTCAGCTGGCACCATAACCACAGTACTTTCCTGCCCCAAACAGACAGGAGCTCTCTAACAGGTCCCTCAAGGCAAAGTCCCAAGCTCACATCGCCAGAGTATGTACAGAGGAGGAGGGAACAACCAGGAACAAGAGAGAAGAATGCCCACCCCAATCTCATTGTGCAAGAGGGGAAGAAGGGAGGGAAAGAATACTGCAACAGTGAATACACTCAAACATCTACATTTATGGTAAGTGTATTTATTATTTTATTTTACATTTGTTGACCGGGCTAGTCTAGCTGGATACATTTCCATTTTCAGTAGAGGCCCGGGGAGAAAAGCTCCACATAAAATTGAACACAAAATGTTACAATAGACAAGCAAATGGACAAAATCATCATAGATGAATAGACAAATAAAAAATATAGTAGCAATAACAGATATATACAAAGAGAGGATCATATTTATAAAAATAACATTAAGAAGTTGAAATAACATCAAGAACAAGGCACAAAACAGAGAGCAAAATTGATTAATAATGTTATAAAGAACTAATCTTAGTAACAGAAGGAGAAAGAGAAGCAATAAAATAGGAGAGGAGGAAGGAAGCAATATAAGAAAAGAGAAGGAAAGTAGTGACAGATTAGCTTAGAGGTAAGATGAAACAGAATACTCTAAAAGGAGGTAGACTGAAGCAGAATACAGTAAGAGAGAGGAAAGTAAAGCAGTAGGAAAGTGCAGTAGTGAAAGTGCAGTAGGGAAAGTAGTGACAGATAAGCTTAGAGGTAAGATGAAACAGAATACTCTAAAGGAGGTAGACTGAAGCAGAATACAGTAAGAGAGGAAAGTAAAGCAGTAGGAAAGTGCAGAGTAGTAGGAAAGCAGAGGAGGTGAAGGATTAGTCAGGTTTTGAACAGGAACAGAGCCAGTGGCTTTGGAAGTAATCTTTGATTTTGTGTTTAAAGAGAGGCAGAGATGTAGTAAGTGTTATGTCGCTAGGAAGCAGATTCCAGTTCCTTCCTACAGTATTATTAAAGAGAGAGTCACCAGCGGAATTATAAGTCTTTGTTATGGTAGCCATAAGTTTACTGGATGAGCGAAGGGAGTTTAGGTTGTTATAAGGGATTAAAAGTTTAGAAAGAATTGGGGTTTTGTTTGGTTGGTATAAGATTTTATGGGCAATAGTGAGTTGAGGGATTAACAGAAGGTTTTGTAGTTCAAGCCAGCCTAGAAGTTTCAGGTTAATACAGTGATGAGTTCTAAAGGGGTTACTAGTGGCAAAGCGGGCAATGTTGTTGTAGCAAGTAGCCAGTTTGTTAAGGTTGGATTTCTTAAGGTTAGTATAAATTGGTGAGGCATAAAGAAGAGTAGACAAAAGATGAGAGTGGGCAATCTTGGCTCTGGATGATGATGTTAGGAAAGGTTTAATTCTATATAGGCTTCCTATTTTTCTATTGACTGTTTTAATGGTGTTGTTGATATGCTGGTCAAAGGAGAGGTTGTTATCAATTGTTATTCCTAGTAATTTTGTAGTTGGATCAGGAGCAATGAGAGTGGCATTATTTGAGGAGATGGTGAAGTTCAAGGGGGTGGACCTAGTGCTAGGAGAGAAAAGGAGAAGTTTAGTTTTTTTGGCATTGAGGAGGAGGTTGCGTCTGGTGAACCAAGTTTCTACAGTGTTGAAGACATTTTGAGTAATAGAAGAAAGTTCATTAGGAGATGAAGCAGAGCAGATAAGGGTGGAGTCATCTGCATATTGAATGCAGGTAGATTGAGGAATTGCTAAGTGAAGATCATTGATGAACAGGGAGAAGAGAAGAGGTCCTAGAATGGAGCTATAAGATAGCGCAGAAAAAAAGAGAAAGAAATGGAGAAATAAAGAATAAGACCAAGAGGGGTGTGTGGGAGAAGAGAAAAATAGTTAAAAAGTAGGAGAGTAGAGCATACGAAGGGAGGGAGAAGGGGGGGCTAAGAAGGGCAGGTACTGGCTGCTAGAGACTCACACACAGGCAAACTATAAGACCCTTATAGGAATACCAGAACAGGAGTCTAATTTGCAAACAAATCTAAGCCCAGAACCTACTTTCTCTACTTTCTTTCCTTTTCCTTTCTTGGTAGAGTGTGCAGTAACGGACAGGTAGTTTCAATCAGTCACAAGAGGGTTGGCAGGTTCTTCTGGCACCAGGAGGATTTACAAGAAGACTGGAAACAATATAGTTCAGCTGGAATTTCTCTACTTTCTTTCCTTTTCCTTTCTTGGTAGAGTGTGCAGTAACGGACAGGTAGTTTCAATCAGTCACAAGAGGGTTGGCAGGTTCTTCTGGCACCAGGAGGATTTACAAGAAGACTGGAAACAATATAGTTCAGCTGGAATTTCTCTACTTTCTTTCCTTTTCCTTTCTTGGTAGAGTGTGCAGTAACGGACAGGTAGTTTCAATCAGTCACAAGAGGGTTGGCAGGTTCTTCTGGCACCAGGAGGATTTACAAGAAGACTGGAAACAATATAGTTCAGCTGGAACTGTATTATGTTACTTGTGTTTCACTGTTGCAATTGTAACTGATGGAATGATTTCCAATTGTAACTGATGGAATGATTTCCAAAGCTGAAATTAGGGTGGATGAAAGTTTTATGGAGAGGAAAGGACACCCTGCCAGATGGGAGTGATAAACCCTACTCTGGACTTAGAGAATGTTGAGAGGTGATAATATTTGGTGAAGGCAGGCATGGAGGACCAAGTAGCAGCTTCCAGACTGTCCTCTGTGGCCACCCCTTTAAGAAAGGCTGTAGATCTAGCAGTAGCCCTAGTAATGTAAGATCTCACTGGTAATTTACTTCCATGATGGCTGTAGCAAAACAAGATACGGTGGGAGATCCATATGGAGATTGTTTGTTTAGAAACTGGTCTCCCCTCAGAGCTACAACAAAGGCCACAAAAATCTTGTCAGACTTCCTGTCATTTTTTGTTCTGTCCAAGTAGTAACACAGTTGCCTCTATGCATATCCAACATGTGGAGGATTCTTTCCCCTTAGTTTTGAGGGTTGGGAAAGAAGGTAGGTAAGTAGTTTGGTTTAAAGAGATTACTGTAACCACTTTAGTCATAAAGGAAGGGTTGGTCCTGAGAGAGAGCCTGACAGGGTGGAAAGTGATGAAAGGTTCCACACACATAAGGGCCTGAAGCTCTGAAACCCTTCTAGCTGAAGTAATGGCTAGCAGAATGGCTGTCTTTCAGATCACAAATCTGATGTCTGCTTAGACATCTGGCTCAAAAGGTGGGAGGTTGAGCTTCTCCAGGATGAAATTGAAGTCCTACATGGTAACAGGAGGTTTTCTCATGGATCTAATGTGAATAACCCCTCTCAGGAATGGTTTCATGAGAGGATGGGAGGAGAGACTGGGTTGAGAGAAGACAGATAAGCTAAAACTGCTGAAGCTTGAATTTTTATAGAGGAATAAGAAAGTCTTTGTCAAAAAGTCCTGATAAGTATGAAATGATCAGAGGCATCTAAGCTTGCATAGGGTTCTGTCCCTTTTTGCCTGCATCATAAAGTGAATGTCTTCCTGTTAGATATTATGAATATAAGGCTGAAATTAATTCTGTTGTAAATATGTTGAAAGAAAAAGCTTGCTTAAATGCAGAAACAGAGTTTAGTAATATGTGATCAGCAACCATACTAAATGACTGTGGCTTAAAAAAATAAGGAACTTGTTTATGAGTGTATTACACACACACATCAAGAAAGCTGAACTTCTTACAGACATGACAAGAATGTAATCTGCTTTCACTGGACAACAGAACATGCTTTTCTAAGAAAGTTTAAAAATGTGCTTTTCTAATCCACAAGGCGTTTCCTTGAAGACAGTTTACTTATCAGCATTTGCACAAGAACAAATGTGTTAGCATTTGCGTCATCAAGCCAGTATCTTTCCAAAACCAAGAGGGTGTGTGTTTAACTAAAATATGCATAAAAAGTCTATATTAAATCTAGTTATGTTAGAGGTATGGTAAGGACACAAGTCCTGAGGTAAATGTTATATCTCTCACATCATCTGTACTATATGAGGAGAAGTAAAGTTGGAACAGTACTTTTAAGCGGCAACGTTTGTCCAGTTTGGTTTATTATAAAAGTTATTGGTTACTGCTCTTAAAGACAGGTGCTGCAAAGTATATTCTCTCATCACTGTATATTCTGCAAGTTTCTGTATGCGACAGACTGTGAATGCAAATATAACTAGACTTTGAATTTTAGCAGAATCCAGCCAGCAAGACTGAGTGTCTTAAGAAGACTTCAAATCCCACAGCAAGAGCAAGCAGTAAGAAGCAGTAAGCAGAGCTCAATATAGCGACCCAGCTGAGTGACTAGAGCACCATATAATATTTTTTCACTTCCATTTGGTGTAGTAAGATTTTCTTGTGCTGGGTCTCCTGGTTTCTTTTAGAATGTCCTGGACCTATTTGTTGAGGGATGTCACCCTGAAGGGGGTCAAAGTTTCATCCAAGTTATCAATTTGAGAGTGTTAAGGTTGAGGTGTATGCTGGTGCCTTTGTTCTGTGTTAATAGTCCCACTTGTTGGGGCAGCAACCATGATTCTTTCTTGTTTAGAATGAGCAATAGAGGATACCAGGGCTGCCTTGGCCAATCTGGGGCAGTTATAATTACCCTTGTCCTTTCTTCCATTATTTTCAACAGTACTCTGGGGAGCAAGGGTAGTAGGGGGAAGGCATAGAGTAATAGGCCTGTCCAAGGGAAGGAGAAGGCATCTGTCTTCCAGGCTGACCTTGTTTTGGTCCTTGACAGAACTTTTTCAATTGAGAGTTTTCTTTGGTGGCAAAAAGGTCTCTCTGGCACACCCCCATTCTCTGGCTATGCTGAGAAAAACTTCTCAATGCAGTTTTGACTCATGTGGGTCTGACAGGCTCCTGCTTAGGTGATCTGCCAGTTTATTTATTTCACCTAGTAGGTACTCAGTCATGAGGCATAGACCTAGGGAGTTTGCAGTTTGCCCAAGGTCCATGGTTAGGCGACAAAGAAGGTAAGTGTGAGTCCTCCCCTGCTTATGTACCAAATTAATATGGTATTGTCTAACTTTACTAAGATTATTCCTGATTTCCATTGGTCTTTGAAGGCAATCAGACCTTTTTGGACTGTCATCAGTTCTTTTAGGTTGATGTGTCTGTTTTTGATGTGGGAGTCCCATCTGCTCTGAGTTTGCAAGTTGTTGTAGTGAGCCTCCCTGGCTATTTCTGAGGCATCTGAGGTCTGGGTTTGGTCCTGAGGAATAAACCTGAAGGAAGGCCTGGGCTGAGGAAGCAGACAACCAAGCAAACTCTTTCCTGAGAAAAGGGAAATGCTTCACCCTGAAGTTGAGGGACTGAGAATGATGGCACCACACATTTCTGAAGTACCACTGCAGGTTCTTCATGTGGATTCTGGCCAGGGGGTTCATAAGAATGGAAGAGCTCATGTAATCCAAAGTTCTGAGGAGCTCTTTGGCAGTGAGGTAGTTCCTGGGGAGGAGCTTACAGAAGTACAGAGTAAGAAAGGTAACCTTGTCCGAAGGAGGGAAGACCTTCTGAAGTGAGGAGTTCAGCAAAGCCCCTAGGTACATGATCATGTTTGTGGGGATAGTTTAAGACTTTTGGGTATTGATGGTGAACCCATGTAAAGCCAGAATCTCTTCGGTATAAACCAGATCCGTTTTTAGTTTTTGTAGATTTGTTGCTTGAATGAGGCAGTCTAGATAGGGGTAAATCTGAATGCCCCTTGACCTACAGGAGGCTATCACTGAGGCTAGGCATTTTTGAAAATCCTGCATGAAATAGACAAACCAAAGGGTAGAGCATGAAATGAAAATGCCTCACATCTGTACTGAAGCGTAAGAACCTCCTGTGGAGATATGCATCCTTTAGATCTAAGGTTACCACGTAAGTGTTAGGTGAAATCATGAGCAGTAATTTTTGTAGGGTTAGCATTTTGAATTTTGGTACCTGCAAAAAATCTGTTGAGCCTTGATAGGTCCAGGATAAGCCTCCAGATACGTTATTTTCTGGGGATTAGGAAAAGCCTTGAGTAAAATCCTTTTTTATGTAATGTGCTTGGTACTGGCTGCACAGAACCTTGGGTGCACAGGAGCTGTATTTGCTTTAAAGCCTCTGTTTGTTGATTTGGTGGTATATCTGTGAAGTCTGATCAAATAAAAGGCTGTTTGAACTCAAATTTGTAACCTCTTTTTATCATTTTCACAACCCCACTGATCCATGGTAATACAAGTCCAATTCTTCAAGAAGAGGGACAGCCATCCTTCTAGTTTTGTGTGTGTGTGTGTGTGTGTGTGTGTGTGTGTGTGTGTGGGGGTACTTGATGGGAGGAGGAAAGGGCGTCTCATGGAAGAGTCATGACTGCTCCCTGCTGGGTCCCTGTTGGCAGGATCCCACAAACCTATTTAAATTTGTGTACCACTGCCTTGTCATAGGTGCTGCCTTTCACTGTTTTCCCTTAAAGTTCCCCCTGTGTCTAGGCTTAGATTGGCAGGCTAGAACAGAAAATTGTTTGGCATGGTAACTGCAGCTTATTGAGGAGGTTATACCTGAAGAAAATCCTTGACCATTTGCATGGATTTGTCATTATCCTCAACTTCAGCCTTGAAGCAAAGAAGCTGTGACATCCCTCCTCTGGTCAAGTGATCAAGCAGTCTCAATTCTCACCATGGACATTGGTGAAGGATGTTCACTTGGAACAAAAATGGATTCACAGAGTATTTTCAGATGCAGCTCTCTGCATCAAGCACAATTTCCCTTAAGAGTACACAGGGAGCACACTCCACCCTTAGGCTGGGTTCCATCTTTCTCTCCAGGCCCCCAAATAAGACTCCTCACTGACACAGCTATACAGTTGAGTCCTCAGCCGAGTGTTCCAAGCCAAGTCCTCCACCACCCTCTCTGTGAAACTAGTGCTCTATGTCTCTTTCCAAGCAGCTGACACACGCAATCTTTGAGATTTGAGTTTCACACACACACACACACACACACACACACACACACACACACATACACACACACACACACACACACACACACACACACACACACACACACACACACACACACACACACACCTGGGAAAGGTTGGCATAGATTTACTAGCTATGCCCCCTCTGCCCAGACTATAAGATAGGTATTGCCACCAGAACACTCCATATCCAGCTACTCTAAGGCTCTTACAAGGGTACCCAATTATACTGAGTGAAATTAATACTAATACAAATGGTAGTGTTTGACCAATGAAGCAAGGCTTTCCGGGAAAGCCACAGTGTCAACAAATAAATACAAGTACTCTCAAAGGTTAAAATATTCTCTAAAAGACCAGGCACAATGAAAAGTTTAAAAATATGTAATAATATATAATAAAAGAACATGAACATACTAAATATATATTTACAATAAACACCAGAGTTTTAGTCACAGTAAATATTAAAAATAACACAGAAGGAAAGATTCACACAGATACAGAAAAACAATACTTAATTAATCTCACTATATTTTCCTGACTGATCTAAAGAATTACTATTCACTGGTTACTTATTAAAGCAAAGCAAGATGAAGTGGGTGAGTGGTCTTCCTTCTTTGTCAGGTTTCAAAAACAGACCCTGAGACTTCTGTCTCATCTAGTATTAAAACATAATTTCAGTGCTGGATTAAAGAATGACATCACATACATCTGGTCATCTGACTTCTGGTTCCCATACTAGGTTCATAGGTAGGTACTAGACTACTGGCCCTAGGGCTTATACAAGCCCAGCCAAAAAAGTACCCTGCTTTTGCCACCCAAGAAAATTATTTTCCTGTGCCACTGTTGAGCAGAGCCACAGAAGTGATCCACGGGGTGAATTTCCTATTTCCCATCCAATCATCAAGATTTTTCTTGAAGAGTGCTAATGAGGAGCTTTGTTTGATATGGATAGGTAGTTTATTCCAGAGTATGGGAAGTCTCTGGGACAGGAATCTATCCCTCTGGCATGTTCTGTTTATTGTGGTGACAAGGTCTAAGTCCCTAGAGCGTGTAGCTTGGAGGGATTGGGATTTCTTTAAGTGGAGCATGTCCAACAACTCTCGGTTTGACATAGCTTTGTATGTTAGGCAGAGATCACCTCTGAGTAGGCGATATGCAATGGAGTAAAGCTGGAGTTTTTTGAGATAGTCTGCGTAAGGCATCTGTTTGAGCCCAGTAATCCTCTTTGTGAGGTATTTCTGTGGCCTTTCTAGTTGTTGTAGATGTCTTGTGAGGTACATACCAAAAGGGTATTGTACTCTATAATGGGTCTAATGAGTGATGAGTAGAGGGGAACAATGACCTCTTTTTTTCTGGATGAGAAACCTTTTGTGATGAGGTGTGCCATGTAGAAGGATTTCCTGACTACTGTGGTGATGTGATTATCAAAAGAGAGACTACTGTCCTGGTCCTAAGGTCTCTTATCACACTTTTGGTGTTAAGTATACTACCACCTATGTTGTAGTTCATGGGTACAGAGTTTTGACCAAAGGTGATGACAATGCACTTTTTGGTATTGAGCTTGAGGCCATGGCTTTGACACCAGGCATCTGTCTCAGTGAGGCCCTTTTGTAGGATGTCCACATCGTTAGGAGTTTTGATTATGGCTCCTAGTTTGCAGTCATCTGCAAACTTCATTAGCCAAAGACCTTCTGTGTTAGCCTGTGCTTTAGAGAAGTAGATACCAAACAGGAGAGGACCCAGGACTGAACCCTGTGGTACTCCACTTGTCACTGGTCTGAAGTTGGATTTAGAGTCTGCTACTTTCACAGTGTGGGTTCTGTCAGTGAGCCAGTTGGCAACCCATCTTGTGACAGGGATTTATACCTAGTTTAGTGAGTTTATCTATAATTCCAGAGTGGGGGATGGTGTTGAAAGCCTTGGCAAGATCTAGATAGGCTGTGTGAACCACCTTACCCTTGTCTATGGCTTTGGTGACTGCTTCAAAGAAGTCTATCAGGTTTAGGAGACATGATCTGCCTTTTGCAATCCCGAACTGGGTGGGGTCCAGAGTTTGGAGATTACCAATGTCTTTGTTTATAAGTTCCATGATGTTACATTTCATGGCCTTACAGACCAGGCTCATCAGGCTAATGGGGCAGTAGTTCCCGGGGTCCATGGTGGCTCCCTCCTTGTGGAGTGGGATAACCATCACTGTGCGCCATTCAGTGGGCACAAAGCCTGAGGTGAGGCTATAACTGAACATGGTACTTAGGTGGGGTGCCAATTCGTTCTGTAGTTTGTGTAGAACGCAGCCTGGGATGTTGTCTGGTCCTATGGACGCTGTGTTCTTGGCTTTGGAGAGTGTGGTTTTTACCTGTGCAGCCATGATTACAGGAACTTTGCATTCTTCCAGTATAGAGATTGGCCTTTTAGGGGGTGAGAGGGGGGGGGGAAAGTTAGCACTGAACCTATCTGCCAAGATGTTGGCAATATCAGTTGGGTCTGTATATTTAGTGCCATTGTGCTGTAACTCAGAGCAGATCTGAGTGTTGCCATTGAGATTCTTGACATAGCTATAGAATGCTTTGTGGTTGTCTTTAGAATCAGTGGTGATTTTGTTTTTGTAACTAGCTTTGGAGGATTTTATCAGGGATCGCAGCTTCTTACTGAGGCTGACCAGAGAGATCCTCCATTCATGGGATTTTATTCTCTTTTGCAACAGTTTCTTCCTTCTGTTGTAGTTTGTTTATGGCAGGGGACCACCAGATTGGCTTCCTTTTTTTGGAGGATAGCGTCTTGGTTCTGTTTGGGATAGCATGATCCATGCACTTGTACAAGTGCTTATAAAGCGCAATTGTGTAAGATTTGGTAGCCGTAACTGTATTGTCCATCTGCATGGGTGTCATGAAGTTCACCACTTCTGTCTTAAGAAGCATGAAGTTGGCTTTGGAGTATTTTTTTACTGTGGTTTCCTTAATGGGGGATGGGGGCAGGATGTAGATATCTAGAGTGATTAGCTTATGGTCAGATCGGACCAATGAGGCATTGACTTCAGGTGTGGAACACTGGTCACTCATGTTGGTAATGACTAGATCTAGGATATTGTTGCCCCTGGTGCTGGTGTGGATAAGTTGATCTAGGGCACTGGAGTTTATGAATTCCAGAAAGTGTTGAGCGAAGGAGTTGGTACATGAGTAGTTTTCCCAGTTAATGGTGGGGTAGTTGAAATCGCCCATTATTAGGGTGTTTGGTTGAACTCTAATATTTTACAGTACATCAAGAAAAGAGGAGTGGGAATCCTGGGGCATGTGGGGGATCTGTAGCAAGCCACAATTTGGATTGCAGTTTTGCTCAGAGTTAGTTGCACTTGGATAACCTCGGATGCATTATGCTGAGCAACTAGCCTGGAGGTGTGGATATCCTTAATGAATATGGACACACCTCCACCTTTGGTGTTCCGGTCCAGGTTACATGGCCGAATAGTGTGGTATGAGTTATAGCCTGTAGTGCAGGGGTGCTCTCTGGAGCCTTGAACCAGGTCTCAGTCACTGCACAGATATCAATGTTCTCCATTTTAAGGAGTGCCTCGAGTGAGTGCATTTTGATATTTAGAATTCTAGCATTGAGTAGCATCACCCTCAGTTTTTGCTGGCCTGTTCCTGTTATGATGGTGAATTTGTCATTTGAACCTTGCCTAAAAAAAGCACTATAGGGGCGGCAAGAACCTTAGCCAGTAACTGGAATCCCAGGGGTGGCAGGTGCAGGCCATCTCTGGCAAAGCACCATGGTCTGCCCTCTTTATTAGAAACTGAACCAGAATCTCGCACATATGTTACCAAACACACAGATAGAGCTTTGCTGAGATGTGTTATAGCATCTGGAAGGTATAAAACCATTTCAAAACTTCAACCCTTCCAGGGTAGCAATTAGTTCACCTCTAAGGACAATACAGTAGGATTCCTAGTCCTGGTTTTCACAGACATTTCATCTCTGGCTGCAATCAAAACTGTAAGATACATTCTTTATGGCTTAAACCAGGGAATTTAATTTCAGACTATTTATAAAAGTTAGCTGGAGTGAGATTAAACCTCTTCTCTTCCAGTACCTTCTCTTACAATATATTAATTTCAATAGTTACAATACAGTCTGACATACAGGTGTATTTCTTTTCTGTCCAGCAGGATGCACTTTTGGTACATTGTTAACACAAGCATCTTTACAAATACATTTTCAACACAAGCACCTGTATAAATCAGTTTGATGTACAAATGACATATAATTCTTTACAAAACTCCTGCTAGCTATGCTGGCATATGTTACTTATCCACTGCCCTACTTCTTTTGGCATAATTGACAATACCACACATCATCACAGGAGCATCCAAGAGACTGGATTTCACATGTTCAGGGAGGGACTGCTCCCTCAGTCAGGCATGTCTTCTAATGACAGATCCTGTAGGTACTGCCCTGATGGAAGCTTTCAGAGCATCATAGCCACAGTGGAAGGAATACTTAGCTACTTGACAGCAAGAATTGCATGAGTCTAGCAGTTCCTTGGAAAGTGTTATTTTCAATCCCACCGGTTTTTTCTTAATCTGGTCTAGAATGGTTTCCTGATAATTCACCATATAAAACTGTCAATTTAAAGCCCTCGTGACCAGAGTAGCAGAAGTAAAGAGTTTCTTTTCAAACCTGTCCAAGGCTCTGCTTTCCTTGTCAGTTGGCAGGTGATTTTTGGAAGTGCTAGTTTTTGCTCCCTTAGGATCCACTTCAAGGTCTGATACAGGATTCTTGATAAGGTATCTGTGGGAAATCTAGAACTGTGTAGAATCTATCAGGTTTCAGAGGGTGGGGGGAGAGAGTTTGGTTGTAAGGAAGAATCCAGCAAGACATTGTCCACTACTTGTAGGACTGGAATAATGGCCAGAGGTTTATGCTCAGGAAGTTTAAGAAATTCTATAACCCTCTTCTTGGATTGTGGATAGTCCTGTGCTTCCACTTAAAATGTTCCCTAAGGGTATGTAGGGTCTCCCCAAAGGAAATGTCCTCAAGAGATAAGCTGAAGCAAGGTACTTATCAGAATCTGAATCCCCATAGGAAGCAATAGATAAGCCTTGCTCAAAGATATATTCATCATTATCATCCTCAGATTCAAAAGAATTGGAAGACATGGGGGGGTATCCCTTTTCCTTTTTCCAGGAGAAGATTCAGGAGCAGAATTTGGGAGTAAAAGGCATCTGGATCTGACTATGGTCATGAAATCCTCAGCTAACCTAGCTATGTCCTGTTGATAGGTCTGAGTTTGGGAGGGTTAGCAGGTAGGCCTTGGCTGAAATACAGCCTTTTTATGTGAGGTCTTAGGCTTGGACCTAAGGGTGATGTCCGCCCTAGTGCCAGGATGTGGGCAGGCAACCAAATCCTGGGGATGGTGAACCAAGGAAATCTCTTGACAATAAGCAACTCCATAACACTCCTTCAACAGCTTGAGAGTAGTTGTTGGAAGTCAGGACATGCAAAGCAGGTCCAGATCTGACCAATGAGCAAAGTTTTTTGGCTTACACAAAGTAGAGGGATTCAGTGGCATATTGGACTCTGAATGGGTCTTGATAATGGCCTGTGCCACAATGTCAGTCAATGGAGGGGACTAGAAACACATTTCACCTTCTTCAATGATGTCTAGTTAGAGTGGCAGAATGTGAATGATTGTCACACAGTACCCCAAGTTTTGGATGCTTTTTCTTCTTATGCCTAAGGAGATTTAGCTAAAATTTCAGCCCTATGTTCGATCATTCTACTGTTAAAGGAAGCACAGAAATGACAATTAGAACATCATGTTCTGGCCTAAACAGGTTACACAAAATAAGTGAGAGTCCCATTGTGGTATCTGCTTGCCACAGTGGAGACAGTTATTAACATTGTCTGACATTAGTTAAGAAACATATGAAGAACTCCCCAGTGGGGTACTTAGCTTTAGATGTCTTCTATCTCTGGTATGGGCCAACTGGTGCACTATCTCTGCTTGGGGCTCTGACAGCAAGAAAGAATGGAGATTATGGTGCTGACTGACTCCCTTTATATCCAGATATCTTTGCATCAGATGGGATTGTCCACCGGCTTTAGGAGGAGGGAGAACATTTTCTGGTAGTCAGGTCAGCCAAGGGCTTTCCTATTAGGAAATCCCATGAGCTATGACTGCAACAGTGAAACATGATGAACATTAACAATTTTTGCAATGACATGCATTTTCTGAGCAAGAAGCATGAAACTATAATGACTCAAAAGACTGTAAGTGACAGTGTGATTTACCAGGAAAATCAAAAAGAAAATGAGGGACAGGTCAAAAATATGAAGCAGAGTAAAGATATTCCTCAGAATAAGGGACAGAAGAAAGATATGCAGATGATCTTATTCTCACTACCTAACATTCTAGCTACATAGATAAGCCACAGCTATGTCACTAGCTAAAGTGATCTAACAGACAAAAATACTATACTACATAATAGTAGTGGCAACAGATCATGGACAGAAAGAATATGCATCCTGAAGATCAGTTTACACATAAAGAGTTTACCAAAAATAAAGTATGCTACAAAATGAAAGCACCACAACATTTTAAAGTACAACAGCTCCAAATCTGATAAATGCTAGCTATTATCTGTGAGAAGAATTGCACTGAATGGGAAAACAGTGATATTCAAGTATCAAGTAATGAAACTCTGAGAATGAATATCTAAAAGCATAGGGTGGTAGTTTGTACTTTTGGTGACATTGCACACATCACATTTTCCGCTAAAACTGAACATGCACAACTGGTTTAGCCTGTTTATGCTGGGCCTCAGCTCTTAACCTCTGTAACATGCTCAGCTGTCTGGGCAATCAAACAAGCCAAACAAATGCAAATGTAACCTATTTACTCATAAACATACCAAGAGTGACTGACAAACTCAATGTCATCTTGCACATGTACAATCTTCACAACCTGGGCGATATTTACTGTCAATAATATGCTGACTGTTGCTGCCAAGACCTAGTTTTATATGTATGTGTATGTGTGTGTGTGTGTGTGTGTGTGTGTGTGTGTGTGTGTGTGTGTGTGTGTGTGTGTGTGTGTGTGTGTGTGTGTGTGTGTGTGTGTGTGTATAAGTTACACAGAGGATAAATATGTGCACGTCTTGACAGCAAATGCAGGACAGATGTACACAAAATGCATCAGTGTTCAGAGAAAATGACTTATTTTCTAATTCAAAGGTATCTACACTCCTCAGGCGTGTGGTATTTTTTTTCTTGCTCTTACATCTGCTATTCCCCTGAGCTCTGATACACACAGTATTTTATAGATGTAATTTTAGTCTATAGTGTATGTTAGTGGTATACCTGTCTATATACAGCACAGCATTGCACTGTCATAACATTTTAAACACTGAGACACAGTTGGGATACATTTACTTACTGTATCAATAGTTATAATGGTATGCCCTCAGAGATACATGTGCACCATACATATGTACTTCTGTGTGCATTCACTACATTTTCTCCCATCTAGTTTTTAATATAAAAGACAGGAGATAGACATAACAACTGCAGATGGCTTATTAATGTATTCACACGCACTGTGTCTAGCTTTGGTTTGCATCGTCTCTAAACAAATTTACTTAAACCCCTGGTAGACATTGTAATGCTAAAACATTTCATATTACATTTGATTCTTTAATAGTAAGCTATATTACTTTAACAATGCTTAGTATTGCTACAAACAATGATATTCACTGTCACTATTATTTGTTTTGCACTCTCTCCCTTTCATAAATGCAGCCCCTGAATTACAGGAGTGTAGCTCTACTAGGTTTGACACTATCAGATGTTTACAACTCAAACAGATATTGAGGTGGACATGTTGCAAAAACAGTATCCTTGTCACTTGGTGGCATGAAGTAAGCATGATCATGTACTCTCTCTCTCTCTCTCTCTCTCTCTCTTTCTCTGTGGTCAAAGGTAATTTCTGTCGATCCTTTTAGGGATTAAAAGTGGGGTTCTAGTTTAAATTCTGTGGACTGCAATTATGATCCTCCAAACAGTGAGACTGGTAGTGGTACTTTATAGTATTCCCCTTAATCTAAGGTGCAGGCAAGCGTGTTAGTATATATAAGGTGCAGGCATCGTGTTAGTATATACAAGGTGTGGGCATCATGTTACTATATATAAGGTGCAGGCAAGCGTGTTAGTATATATAATGTGCAGGCATCGTGTTAGTATATATAAGGTGCAGGCAAGTGTGTTAGTATATATAAGGTGCAGGCAAGTGTGTTAGTATATATAAGGTGCAGGCAAGTGTGTTAGTATATATAAGGTGCAGGCAAGTGTGTTAGTATATATAAGGTGCAGGCAAGTGTGTTAGTATATATAAGGTGCAGGCAAGCGTGTTAGTGTATATATATATATATATATATATATATATATATATATATATATATATATATATATATATAAAAGGTGCAGGCAAGCATGTTAGTGTATATATATATATATATATATATATATATATATATATATAAAAGGTGCAGGCAAGCATGTTAGTGTATATATATATATATATATATATATATATATATATAAAAGGTGCAGGCAAGCATGTTAGTGTATATATATATATATATATATATATATATATATATATATATATATATATATATATAAAAGGTGCAGGCAAGCATGTTAGTATATATATATATATATATATATATATATATATATATATATATATATATATATATATATTATATATAAGGTGCAGGCTCAGGAGGACACAGTTTCCCCTGTTGGGAACTGCAGGCGACTACTACTTTAATTTCATTGCACTGACTTGCACTATTCATTGATTGTCTAGGCAAACACATTTTATTCTTTGCATTTGTGGGATTCACAATTACAAGTCTTGAACTTTTGACAGGGAGCTATAAAATGGTCAGTAATCTTCATCTGGGAATCTTTTTCTTCCAGTCTTTTTCGATTAATGATGTTGTCTGACATGTATCTTAGAATACAGTTTGTGTTGTCAACAGTCTCATCAAGGGCTGAGTGGTTGGTTGCCATTACCTCTGTGGTATCATTTCTGTTTCTCAGGTGGTGCTTCAAAACCTCACTGTCTAACAACTGGCGTTAGACCATCTTTTTTTAGGCACTTCTTCAATTGCCACTCCATGAACCATGTTTCACATTAATGACATACATAAGAGGTACAGCCCCTGAAATAATTTGTCATAGTTCTTGTTTATCAGTTCTGCTTTGCTGTCTAGAGCAAAAAAAAAAAATACTGATCATTGGTAAATCTTCTCAATAGCCCATCTTTCATTGGCTGAAATAACACACTTTGTACTCATCTAGGCAAGTGAAGCTCAGTAAAATCTGTCTAGAACACAGATTTTTGTTTAATAATTACACAGCTGACAAACGTTTTAGTGGGAATTTATATACAGCACTGCAGTGAGCAAAAAGAAAATGTGTTATGTGATGCTGGGGGAGTGGGGGGGGGGTGCTTACCACTGGGGCTCCTGGCTTTAATATCCTTTTTCAACATCTGTGCAGCTCATTCAGCCTGATATTCATTAAAAGGTAAGGATAGGCATACAAAGCATTTAAGGCCATTTTATTCCTTACTTCTTTGAATTTCTCTTGACACAAATTGTGGACCATTTTTCTCTAATAATGTGCTTAGCTAAACCATTTCTTGCAAACATTGTCCATAATACTGATAAGGCCTTTTCAGATGTCCCTGATACACACAAAAGTTGTCATGCCACTTTGGGCTGCTGCAATTAGGAACACTAAGTGCATGTGGGGATCCTGAAAGTTATATAAATATGTTTGCATGGTGCAGATGACTATTCCCAAGAATGCAGGAGAAGAGTTCTGGTGATGGTGCATGTTGGACAATTTAATACCACTGCAGATTTTTAGCCAAGTTGTTGATCTCCTTATTAAAAGCAGGCCATTCTATGAAGCTTTCACAAGACACAATTTCTACTCTTTCAGGGTACCCCATTACAGAATCTAGCCTGGCTGGAATTACCACATTGGATCCACATAGCAAAGTTCCTTGACAATTAAGATGCTGCTTTTTTTTTTTCAAAGAAAAGGTAGGGTAAAGTCACACTTTTCCATCTAATCTCTATACCTGTGGCAGTAATAGATCATTTCAAATTATTCACTATATAGAAGAATTCACCAAACAACAACTGAAATATGGTTCATATCCATTGGATCCATGGCTTTTGGCTCCTCTGGATTTCAATAAATACATATAACTATTAATATAACTATATCCCATATCACTTTGTTCCTTTCTGTTCAGCATGATCTAAATGCTCAGTATAAAGAAACCCCAATGTTGTAAACTGTCTGCCTGTAATCAACATGGAAACCTTTTTTCATGGGCTTAATATGGGTAGTAGCAGCTGGAGATCCATAATCTGTGTATATTTATTTTTCTCCATATTGGTACTTGCTGAATTTCTTTACTCTTCAAACTAGGCTAAGGGCTTCTTTATCACAGTAGCTACAGGATACCTGAACCTAGATGTTACCTCCCAGATAACCTAGTAACAAGAAACCCTGAAAACCCTCCTTACTGTAGAAAGCTGCCCTTTTATAAACTCTGAGTAATTGTATCTGCTGTTATTGTTTTAAGTGAGATCTTCAGTAATGCCTTTTGTCTGCTTCAAAATGTCTCGATATTTGAGGATATCATGCTTGAAATTTAATTATTTGCCACAAAGAAGATAGTTATGGTTCCCTAATATAGTATTCTCATAATACCTTAGATATTACATTTCCCGGTCAGTACCCGCAAATGGTCAGTTGTGGTAAACAAATGTAAAATAAAATAAACATTCACAATCTGTTTGGTGTCCAGCTGTGATAACCTGAAAATGCACAACAAAATAACAGTAAAAGCTGAGATAAAAAATGAATTGGGAGTTCTTCAGTTCTAACCTCTGCACTCCTTCAAACAGAACTAGTGACCAGCCAATGCACTGTCCAAATATCTTAACAACTGAATGAAAATGAAATTTCTGTGCTCACATGAATACAAGCAGACAAATCTACTCAACTATGCTATAAGTGGTAAGTGTGATGACAAAGTATAAAGAAAACCAATTTACTTAACAGCACAGAACAATAGCCAATGGCTGATACTATGTCAGAAAAAAAAAGGGGTGCCATACTCAGGAGACAAAAGGAAGACTTCATATACCAACATTAAACTTCTTCTAACACTTATACACTGCATAGCCATTTTGCAGTGCTGCAGAGTGCCCTGTGATTCCCTTTAGAAGAAGAAATATGTGACAAGTGCATGTTATGTTCACTGGATTTGTTGTCTGCCAGAATTCCAGGTTCAATAACAATGTTTCAAACTAGTATGTACAATTAGGAAACATGCCTTAACAAGGTATGTTTTACTACTGTGTTAGGGATATCACTGTGTGGGGATTTGTAATGACACTGCAACATGCAAACATGCTCTTTATTGCTATTACTCAATGCTTTACTTCTGCATAGTTTTTCCTGTGTCAAAGCTAGGGTTATATAACTATGTAATGCCACAATTACGTTTACGTTTTCACAAGCATTCAGATTTGTTGAATGTGCATGTCTACTAATAATAAAATGACCAGCTGCAGCAAAAGGAGATCATTACAAAAACAGGAGTTAAACAATAATAAAATATTACATTAAATAAGGGCCACAAAGTACATTATGCCTGAAAAGTTTGCAAGTGTGACATGTGATATCCAATTAATCAGATGATGCAATTATTGAAATCATTTAATACAGCATCAGTAGTTAAAAGTGTAACTTAGCATTCAAATTTATGCTACCATGTTAACAAAAAATATTATGGAAGTAAGACCTAACAACATTTATTTTAACTAAGCAAAGTAGCAGGTGGCACAGATGATAATAGTGACCTATCAAAGGTCATGCCAGTGTTTTCTGTTCTTCCATTACTAACCAGACAGTGCATGTGCGTGAGGATGGCAATGAGGTTGCAAATGAGTGTCTGTAAATTAGTGTACTAGTAGATAAAATAAGGATTAAATGTCTGCAGTGTGAGTGCGAGGTATTGGAAGCAGTGGAATACAGCCAAATCCAGCAGAGATGGAGAGATCTCATGTTGCACTGGCTGGGAGAAATGGCAACAACATGCCCATTATCTCGTTAGCACATTCAACACACAAGGCAGAAGTCTGCCTTTAAAGCATAAAAGAACAGGAGCTATTTAAAGTTATGCGTGCAGGGTGTGACAGGTAAATTTACAAAATGAATGGCTGTCCCTCCTCAGACATGTCTCTGTTTACAAACAGGCTGTACACAAACAAAACACAGCAAGGAAAAAGAACTGGGCTGCAGTTACATAGCACTTTGCATACAATAGATAGCAATTAACAAAATGCTTTACACGCATAGTTCTTGGACTGGGAGTAAAGTGACTCTGTGTACTGCAGACATTAGCAGGCACAATTATGCTCAGACACACACACACACACACACACACACACACACACACACACACACACACACACACACACACACACACACACACCTTGGAAATGACAAATGCATTGGGAGGTAACTGTTTGCCATGACTCTGGAAGTAGTCAGTTAGGGAAAATATGTGTCACTTCAGAGTAAAAATCAGCAGAAACTGTGAAAAAATGTCAATATCCACAACAAACTGCAGTCCTCATGTATATATCTATATATCTATATCTATATCTATATATATATATATATATATATATATATATATATATATATATATATATATATATATATATATATATATATATATATATATATATATATAGCTAGGGTACTATGCTGTAGAGATACAAGTCACATTGTGACTTTATAGCTGTCAGACATAGTCCCGCACAGAGTCCTTTGTTTACTGAGCTCTTGGGTTCTTTCCACTGTATGTCTTACATACAAAGAAAAGTCATTTTATGTGAGACAAAGGTTATATTTGTTAGTTTCAGAATGATCCAATGCCTGCTTTATTGTTATCAGTAATGTTAAAGGCTGCAGCACTGGCTGTGTTGACTTTGTAAAAGAAAAAATATAAATAAAGTGCAACTTTACAACCATGATGATCACAGAAAATGAAAGGACAAAGTAAAAAATTAACAACATGTATGCCTCAAAACCTAAGCTGATCCAATAAGAGGTATTATAAAACCACTATGTTTAAGTGTTTTCACAAATTTTCTTTGGAAATCATTTAAACAAAACATTACTTTGCTACCCATCAAGTTATTGCCAAGTGCGTTATATAGACTCAAGATTATTTCAGAACCTCTGCTTCAATGTGAGAACAGAAATTCCTGCTTGCGGAAAAACGTGTAGCTTAATGTTTTCTAAAATGTAATTCTTAACATACGGGTCTGGCATGCTAAAGTTCTAGGGGTCAAGAACGGTCAGCTTTCACTAAATGGCTAAACAACAACATGGCTTTTGCAATCTACAACCCCACAAAACACACCATCCAAGAAGTCCTGTTATTATGATGTTCGACACACTACAGGTGTTTACATTTCTGTGCAGACTCAGGAGCAGTCTTGTTTGCTCTCTGACAGTTGACATTATTATTTAATTAATCTGTTAACCAACTAAACCAACTAGGAACACTTCTTGCTTTTCAGGAACAACACAGAACACATGCTCAGATTCACAGTGTTAAAGTGGAGACCGTTTCTTTTTTTTTTAGGTGATGGAACAGTTTGACTTCCATCAGCTTATATGAAGTGAACTCCGAATCACATGAAATCCCATTCTTCTGTGAGGACGTGACAAGTAAGCAAAAATGTTTGAAAAAAATGGAAAGTTCACACCCAATATGCTTTTGCAGGACATGTGGCACATCAATGCACTGAGAAGGAATTTGACTATAGGGCTAAAAGTTATTGCAGTCCAGATCCACTGCACTGCTTGTTAGAACTCTCTGTTTGGGTTTTACTTGGGAACTACTGCAGATCCAGGGCTGGTGTTAGCATTTTGGGAGTCTCCAGCAAGTGTCAAGTTGTGGGGCCCCTGGATGCTTCCAGTCTAAGTATCATCCTGTCACTGCCACCCCTCCTAAGCAACCTCTTAGTTTATGCTGCAAAGTTTTAGTAGTAGTGCACACAGACTGACTTGTAGCTACAATGTTCTTACATTTTGACAGGGATGTGTAACACACTATGTTGGCCCATCTCACAAAAGGATGTTCACAGTTACTGGCATTTAGTTGCATCAATGACATGTTACAACTGTATGTATAAGGCTGGACTTAGGAAAAATGTCACCCTAGGCAGTGACTACCCTTTCTTACCCTCCTCACACACATGGGTCTATAACATTTTGTTGAATGGCTATTCAGCAAATAGCCATTCGTGGAATACCTATTTATCAAAGTCACTCTTCAGCGAACTTCTGATTTTAACTAGGACAAACCAGTGGTTGGCTACCATCTAGAATTTGGGCTTTTTCCCATTGTAGTGTGATCTTGGAGTTAAGTTGGAGGGTATGGGGGGCATAGCCCCCCACCTTGGCAGGTTTTACATTTTTTTTGCCGTCACACAGTTGGCCAACCGCTTGAGCGCCATAGCTTAACCAGACGTTCAATGAAGAGTGGCTTAGATAAATAGGTATTTAATGAATGACTATTCACTGAATAGTCATTCAATAAAATGTCATAGACCCCTACACATACACCCTCCAGTGCTCCCATCTGTTTTCCCCCATCTTAAGCTTCCCACACCATGCACATTACTTTTTTCTTCCTTTTCTCATATATCGCCTTACTCTTCAATTTACGCTGTGACTGGGTCTATATTAGAACATGGAATGTTCTAATATCGAACCATTTCACTCAAAACACCACAACATTGAACACTCAAAATAGCAATTTTTTTCCCAGGGGGAAAATATAAATAAATAAATAAATAAATAAATCACTGTTCCAACAAACATACACACAACACAAGCACACCAAAATACATAATCCACACACATACACTTCACAAAACCCTACACTAAACCATACATACACTACTAGCTATCCACTTACCTTAACTCAAACTAACCCTAAGGTCCGTAACTACTGTGCAATCACCTTACCCGCTCCCTAACCCTAAAGTCCCCTTACCCGCCCTAACCCTAAAGTCCCTATCACACAGTCACCTTACCTGCTCCCTAACTCAAAGGTCCCTATTGCACACTCACCTTAGTTCACACACTTAACTTAACTCGGTCTGTAATCTTTGCTCCACAGTCGAGGAAATAGTGAAGCTGCAGAAACGGCCCACCGAATACTTTCCCTAGGAAAGTATTCGATATTCTGCAGCTTCGTTATTTCCGGCTTTTGATGCAAAGGGTTCGATATTAGTACATTCGAAGTAGTAATACTTCAATGTACTAATATAGACCTCTGTGACTTTCTATGTGTTCTGAAGAGCATTTTAAAGTTTTTGTTTTCTTTTTACAGAACCTTTTCATCCAGTGATGGCTTGAACAGAAATTATGATAAAGGAAAGAAACTCAGCATAGCTGTACAACTTTAGCTATCCTTGTATCTTTTCAATACACATTTCCTGAACAGAAAGATGCAGTAATAAGTTCTTAGGAAATAACTCAATTGAATTGGGACCCCTAGATGCCATAGATGCTCTAGGATACATTTTAGGTAATTTCTCAACTTTTTAATCCAATGATGGCCTGAGCAAAAATTCTGTAAAAAAGGAAATTCAGTCTTATTTTTCTTCAAGGTAGACATAAGTTGTGCCTAAAGCTTGATGTTCATCGCTGACAAAATAGTATCTTATAATAAACTAAAAAGACAATTGTTATGTTGTGAGGATACACAAATCCTATCTGGGAATATTGCCTACCTCCCTGCCCCTCCCCCTTCCACAAAAATACAGTCATTCCCTGTGCATCTATCTGGCTCAAAAGGTCACAGTCATGTAGTTTAAGTGAACTCTCTCATACATATACATAGCATGCTTCTTCACTTCTCATCCATGTCCCCCCAAAGGAAGTCATTTGTATACATGCCAGATGCATGATTGAGGAAAGTTAAAAAAAGTAATGATTACACCAATATATTCACTTTGTTAGTACTATACATTACTCTGCCCCTACACAAGCTAAAGTAACCTTCTTTGTATACATCACAAACAAGCTTGTGGATGTCACCACTAAAGGCAGTTTGTTTAAACAAGCCACTAGCTTAAAATAAACAAAACGAACTGCCGCCAAAGCCGAAGTTATAAAAATTAAAAACTGATTCACTTTATTACTTGTACTTTAAAACTGATATTGTCCGGCTGCTAAGTGGATAAGCTCTTTTGGTTGTTAACCTTTTTCAAATCCTGAATAAAAATCAGCTTTAAGTACAAGTAATAAAGTGAATCAGTTTTTAATTTTTATAACTTCAGCTTTGGTGGCAGTTCGTTTTGTTTATTTTAAGCTATTTTTTGTATACCTCTGAGGTCTGTAAAAAAGTAAAAGAAACAATAACCACACAGCCCCAGCCCAAACATAAGTTAATAATGCCCTCCTGTATATACCTCTAAGGTTTGACTGTGATGAAAATTAAACTAATGACCACACAATCCCCAGCCACCTCCCCCCCACATAACATACAGCAACCTTCAGTGCACACACATCTGAGCAGGACTGATTTTAGAATGGGTGCAGTTGAGGGCAGAGGCTACCGCTAAGTCCATGTCAAAATCCATCCATACTGTTTGGAATGGGGTGACCACCAGACTCCTAGAACATCCATATGTCTGAATGTTCTGTGATATAGTTTATGCCTTATTTTTGAAATATAATTACCTGTCAACTACATTTTTACTGCTACCCAGAAGAAGGGTGGGGGGTTGGCACAGGGGTTAAGGTCTTTCCCTAACAGATACAAAGTATAGAGTTTGATTTTGATCTCCGGTTGTTGGTTAGGCTTGTAATAGTCTAGAGACTGATAGTCTAGTATTTACCTATGAACCTATGAGCAATGTATGTGTCCCAGCATTATTGTGTGTGCACAGATAAAAATCATATTTTTTTTTACAAACACACCTGCGCGTGCGCACACACACACACACACACACACACACACACACACACACACACACACACCTTCAGGAAAAAAGGAGCACTTCCATTTCACCTGCTGTGTGTTTTTGAGGTGCTGTGGTTAACCAGAGCACATAGATAGACACATACACTCGCAGTCAGGGAAGGCATGCAGATTCCACATAGCCAAGAACTCATTCAGTGCAAAGCACAGTGAGATGGCAGTGCTACTCGCTGCAACACAGTGGTAATGAGCAGCTGCTTTCACACAACCTCTTCCTGCCAAACCACCAAAGATAGCCATCTATCATGTGCAAGGTCTGTTTGGTAATGGTAAGTGAAAGAAAATACAGCCAGCTTCTAACTTTTAAATATATTGCAACCACCCCAAACACACTCACACACACTCACACACACATGCTCACACACACCCACTCACTCACGCACATTCATACAGACACACACACACTCTCTCACACACACACAGACACATACTCATACATACATGCTCACACACACACACACACACGCACTCACACATACATGCTCACACACACTCTCTCTCTCACACACACACACACACACACACACACACACACACACACTCACACACACTCACACATACATGATCACACACACCCACTCACTCACGCACATTCATACAGACACACTCTCACAGCCCCACACACACACACACACACACACACACACACACACACACACACACACACACACACACACACTCTCACAGACACACACACACAGACACAGGCACACACACACATAGACACACACACACACACACACACACAGACATACCCACTCACACACACTCACACATACTCATGCTCACACACACTCACACACACACACACACACACACACACACACACACACACACTCATGCTCACACACTCATGCTCACACACTCTCACACAGACACACACACACACACACACACACACAAAACAGATACTAGTCTCACACTCACACACACACATACTCACATACACTCACACTCTCTCACTTGCACTCACTCACACATGCACACACACACACACACACACACACACTCATACACTCCCACACACGTTCACACACACTCACACAGACACATACTCGCACACACACGTGCTCACACACACACTCTCACACACACAGACACTCACACACACACTCACACAGACACACACTCACAAACACAAACACACACTCAAGCACACACACACACACGCGCACATGCACACACACACACACACACACACACACACATGCGTATGTTAGAAAGTGAAATACATTGTAGCCAGCTTGTTACTCCTACACTGCAACACACACATATGTCCTAGCAATACTATTTTTCCTTTTATTTTAGCAACTAGCAGTACATTATGCAACACTGGTGCTGTTACACCACATCAGTGACTGATGTTCAGCAATTAGCAAACAGGGTTAAGTCTCTTTTATTTACTTCATTGAGGAGTAAAACATACCTATCACTGTTCCTGATTTCACAGACGGTCAATGATTTTGCCTCATAATTTTACTGTCTTCCTCACATAAAACTTTGATTTGTTGGTAAATCATTTAGGATTACAAACAGGGTAACCACTTGAAATGTCGGGACCCTTTAGAGTGAGTCCTGTAATATAGAGCCTGAATGGCCAAAAAAAACAGACTTGCACATACTGAGTCCAAGATGGACATTTCTAGGAATATTCTCTTTCTTCAGAGATATGGCATGGCGATATTAGAGTTGGTATATATAAGTTTAGGGATGTGGTGGTGGAGGGGGGCTTACCCACTGCAAAAAAAAGAAATTTAAGGAAGGGTGATGTTTGAGATTCACTCTTCTCCTGGAATTTTGATCTATTTTTTTGAAGTGTTGGCACCAGGCATTTTGAGTGCCAACATTTCAATAGGGAGCCTAATAGCCAGTCAATAAACCCAGTTGTAGAATATGTATGTGTGTTGTACCTTTAAGAAGCATTTCCAAGGATAGCACATGCATGTAAGTAGCAAGCGCATGCTAGCTTCAGTGCCATTTTGAGAGTGCTGCCAGACAGTGAGCATATATGAAAGAGAGAGTCAGTTTGTTTACAAGTTTATCTAAGTTAAAAGTTATTGCCTCATTCCTGATGTGTTTGTACATAATAAAGCTGCTTGAACAGAACCTATGAATGTTCGTCTGTTATATCCTGAGCAAGTGAACACCATTTATCAAAGTTTCATACTTCATATTGCTCAAAAATGCATGTTGATTCAAATGTGTTATTCTGTTAACTTTTTAAGTGAATTAGAATAATATTTAAAATGTGTTCTTGAGAATGTTGAAGTCTTTATTCTGCTATTGTTTTTAGCTTTGCCCAGAATTCTTGGGCAAAAAAGTTAAGAGTTATAGTATCTAGTGTTCTGCCAGTATTTATAAAACTGCCTGAAAGAGAAGAGCACCCCTGATGGTCAGAAGCATCAGACTTTCTTAAAATCCAAGGTAAGCACTGAGATCAGTTACTCTGGGGTGCTAATCTCTAATGCTTACCTTATTCATGTTCATTCACTGACTATCAGCTTTATCCTAACAGGATCATATCACAACCCTGTTTCAGTTAAAGAGCATAACCAGAAAATGAATACTTTTTTTTCTCCAAATTTTTCCCCAACCAGCAGCAGCTCTTGTGGGACCCCCACACAGTCAGCAATGATTAAAGGTCTCCCCCACTTGCAGTCATGGGTATTGCAGGTGCCTAAAACTGACTAGGATGTTAGTTTTAGCGGACAGAATGTCCACCAGCATGATTTAATTAAGATAAGAGTACTATCAATGGCAAAATATTTAATGAAATTGTGAAGTCTGTTATTTGACAATGTAGTGTTACTATAACCAGAGATAGCTTTCAAATTTAAAGGTGATATAAATAAGAGATATTATTATCCACCTGCTTTTTTAACTACACAAGATTGTTGTACTAGCATTTGTCGGGTTGAGTGACATTACAAAATATCAAATAAGATATCTTGCTGTGGTTGTAGGGCCCCTCCTGGACTAGGAGGCCCTCAGCAGCCTCAGGGTTCATTGGTACCTAAAGCCGTCTATGCATGTGACTTTAGAATAACCAAAGTGTGAACAAATTCCAATCTTTCTTTATACACAGCTGTGAGGAGTCAAGCCCTGTGGAGCTTTGTTAACAGCCTGTACTGTAGGACTTAGGACCATGGGTCATTTTTACTACGAAGAGCATTTTTTTATTTCTGACACTTTGAGTTGTCACAGAGACTCACTTGAACAAATCAATGGTGGGAGATATTATGTATGAATGGAAAGCCAGAAATGTGCAACATTGTCTTATTCTCTGTCCGATTTTGGGACTCTCTGAACATTCCAGTATATTTTTGTATCTCTTGAAACTCAGCGGTCAAGAATATACTACATGCAAGCTTGAGCAATACCAGAAAAGTCTGGAAAAAGAAAAAGTAGATTATAATTTCTGTCCCACTCTTGCTGTTTTGCTTGTTGTTAGCCAAGGAACTAAACCTGCAGTTGCTCTCCTCTGAAGTACTGCATGGTGCCAGACATCTACCTCAGGCATGGCTGGGAAGTATTATGGTGCCAGACATCTACCTCAAGCATGGCTGGGAAGTACTATGGTACCAGACATCTACCTCAGGCATGGCTAGAAAGTATTATGGTGTCAGACATCTACCTCAGGCATGGCTGGGAAGTATTATGGTACCAGACATCTGCCTCAGGCATGGCTGGGAAGCATTATGGTGCCAAACATCTACCTCAGGCATGGCTGGGAAGTATTAAGCAGATGTACCTCATGTATGGCATGGCTGGGAAGCATTATGGTGCCAGACATCTACCTCAGGCATGGCTGGGAAGTATTAAGCAGATGTACCTCATGTATGGCTGGGAAGTATTAAGCAGACATGTACCTCATGTATGGCTGGGAAGTATTATGGTGCCAGACATCTACCTCATGCATGGCTGGGAAGTTTTACTCACGGTGCCCCATGGTAAGCACTTGGTGGTTCATCCCCTAGCTGGAAGGTCAAGACTTCAGGATCTTTTTCTTTGTCAAATAGGTATGCACATAAACTATTCATGTCCAGGGATGATTGCTCAAAATTGGACATTTATTACCACTGGTCACCATTGAAATGTCAGCTAGAAGTCCACAGTATGTCTTTCTCCTTTTTTCTCCATCAGTTGTGTGTTGCCATCTATGACAGTTCCCCGGCTCTTCTTATCATTAAGGTACTTCTAGGTAGAGTGGGTGACTTGTATATGACCTTCCCCCAGTTAAAAAGGGTATCGTGTGGGAATCCAGTGTACATCACAAAAAAAACCCCACTATGAGTACTGTAGTATCTCTTGAAGCCAATGTCTCAAAAATAAATGGGAGAATGGAGAAAATCAGCAGAAGGCCCACTAAACCTGTGCAGATTGTCTGTTAAAGTCCATACTAGTGGACTAAGGAACCTATGCATGTAAACCTTGTCTTTTAAGGTGATAGAAGAAAAGCTCTGGTTTCTTAGTATGTTTTAAGGAGAAATAAAGGGATCAGATTATTCTTACTAGTGGACCAAGGAACCTATGCATGTAAACCTTGTCTTTTAAGGTGATAGAAGAAAAGCTCTGGTTTCTTAGTATGTTTTAAGGAGAAATAAAGGGATCAGACGATTCTTACACACACATTATATATATATATATATATATATATATATATATATATATATATATATATATATATATATATATAAAACATACTTGATCTCAAGCAGATATGAAGTTAAGGTGGAGACACAGAAGTGTGTTTTCACCAAAATAGCTGTATAATCTCTTATTCTCACTTCTCTTCTCCCACAACCCACCAAACATTTCTCTATAGACATTTTTAACATTCTCCATTCCTTCAAGGGTAATTGACTCTTTTTTTTCTATTTTATGTTATTACAGATGAGAATTCAAGGCTGAAGTTTCAAATGTATCTACAGCATGTATCCAAACCCCTCTTTGTTCTGCACGTGAGCAGTCACAGGATTCCAAATTATGTACACACTGTAAAGGTATCTCAGTGGAAACGAAAGAGAGGACTAGAGAAGTAAAAGAAAAAAAAATAGTCACAGTAAAGTGGGATAAGATGGAGAGAGAAAAGGTGTGCAGTTAGATAGGTCAGACAGTGTATGTTGTCAAATTCAAAATGAATGGCAGCTCCATCAAGAGAATGTAAGGAATGACAAGAGATTGTAGTGTCTGCAAAATCTAGTAATTAAATTTGTGTGATCTTAGGCTTGTAATATTCCCATTATTCTTTAGGGCAATGATCCATATCTTACATTTGGCTATTTGCATATTGTATGTCATCTTTAATGGTTTCCTTATTTTTTTTAATTCTTTTTGTCCCACTGTCAACTACTTTTAGGTCTCTGTGTGAAGCTCTATTGCAGACTGCACTACAAAGCTTTTGAACTTCATCAGATGTTTTGACTTCTTTTCCGAGCCAGGGTCTACCAGTCTAGCAATCTTCAGAATAGGAATCAGTGTGAAAATGCTTGTAATTTGCGGTGCTAAGGCTTTTCCTGGTTATTAGAATATTCTTTTTTTTCTCTCTTTAACAAACAATGCTATCTACGTGGCTGTTCTCTCTCTCTCTCTTTTTAACACTGTGCTATCCATGTGACTGCTCTTTTGTTTTCTTTTGCAGACCATGCTTGTAATGGTACTCCTTGGTGAGGGGCACCTAAATGGGTGTCTTGCTTATCAGGCAGCAAATACAAGCCCCACCCCCACCCCCAGGAAAGAGAACTTGTCACTCGAGTCTGTCCTGTTGAGCCAGACCACTGGTAATGAGGTATGATCCTACACATGAGTTGCTGAGATTTGAGACTGTAGCTGGGAAAATAAATTACACGCACACACACACACACACACACACACACACACACACACACACACACACACACACACACACAAACACACTTTGGACACGCACACACAAACACATGTGTACACACGCGCACACACTATGAGTGTGGCAACTCAGTTTCTGCCAATGTGGCCTATGCTCTGCATTACCACTTTTTCCTTTTACTAACTCATCTCCCCTCTATCTATTTCCTTGTGGGATTCTGTTCATCAAAAATATGGCACACAAATTGCTGATATATGACATTATAGCTGGTACACACAAACACACACACACACACACACACACACACACACACACACACACACACACACACACACACACACACACACAGTTTTCAAATATGGCATCTCAGTTACTACGGATGTGGCTTATACTCTGTATCACTGCTATTGCTTTTTTTATCTGCATCTCAAAAATAATAACCCTGTTACACTTGCGGCATGATCCAATTTTTTAGGTATTAGTATTATCCTCTCCCATGTCTTGCCAGCAATTACTGTCTTGTGCAGGTCTGCCTGTTTCCTTTATCTATTTAAGACACAGATCCTTCAAATCATACAGCATATATCCCACTCTTAACACACTAGTCAAACGTGACAGAATTTGTATGATCTACAGCCTTTACTAAAGCTGATCATCATGCCTCAGCAAAATGACTACAGTAAACTCTCAGTTAACCAGCACCCATGGGGATAGGTAGATAACGGATAACTGTAGTTTCTGGTTGCTTGAGAGTTACTGTTAAAAATAGGCCTCACTAATATTGCATCCTATACTACCATACCATACCATAAACACTGTACTGATATGATTTTAATATTGAAATACAGTAATTAAAAGCCTGGCTGGGGGAAACAGAAAGTGCAACTTATGAAAATTTAATTGTTCATACTATACTGTATTTCTTCGATTTTTTTTTTTTGCTGGTTGTTTGAGTTCCAGTTAACTGAGAGTTTACTGTATTTCTGTGGGGTCTATATTATATCGCCAAGACGGCAACACAGCGAATACCGTTTCAGGGACACACAAACATCGATCCACCACTTACACAAATGGGCAGAACATCCATTTTTTTCCAAGGGAAAACAAATCACTTAGCCGTCACCATGTAATTGTCCTTTTCCCCACTGTAGTGTGATCTTGGAGTTGTTATATATAATTAGGTGGCAAACCAGGTTAAGGAACAAACCTAGAAGGTTGAATTGCCACATAAAATGTTTGTTCCTTAAACTAGTTTGCTGCCATTGGAGTCTGTGAACTGCTTTTGTTTCAGTTCTGAGTTTACACTGTGTTTTTTTGCATATTTAGTTAGGTGGGTGTGGGGGGGCACATCCCCCCCACATTGGGTGGTGTAGGGGGCAAAGCCCCCCACTTTGTAATGTTAGGTATGGTGTTTCATGTATGGTTGGACTAATGATTTTTTTTCCCTTGGAAAAAAAATCTATGTTCTGGCTGTTTGTGGAAGTAGTAGACAGATGTTTACGTGTCGCTGAAACGGCATTCGCTGTACTGCCATTTCGGCGAGATAATATAAACCCATTTCTGTGAACAATGCATTCTTTACTCCTTCCCAAGGCCTACATCTTATAGCTTCAAATAGTGCCCTCATTCTTTTTTGAAAATACACATCTCTCACTTTTCAATTGTGTTTTAGTTCACACCCCCAGTAACCCCATCTTCTCCAGGTTCAAGGACATCCTATCCCTCTGTCCCCTTCCCCACTATATCTTTCATTGACATGAATATTTTGACTAAGTTTTCTATAATAAGAATGTGTAAATAACATGCAAGAAAAATGTAATTGCAGTAACACTGACATTAACTCAATGTTACTTCCCCAGTAAGGAAACCTCCATAAAAAACGTCTCCAAAGCCAACTTCATGTTACTCAAGTCAAAAGTGACAAACTTCATGACACCCATGCAGACGGGAACTGAAAGTTTGACTGCTGAATCCTACACTAAGGCACTGTACGAGCACATCAACTCATGCATGAATCGTGCTATCCCATATAGAAACCAAGATGCTCTCCTCCAAAAAAAGGAAGCCAATCTGGTGGTCACCTGCCATAAACAAACTTTACAACAAAAGGAAGAAACTGTTGTAGAAAAGAGGAAAATCCCAGGATGCAAAAAAAAAACCCTTTACCAGCCTCAGTAAGAAACTGAGATCCCTCATAAAATCCTCCAAAGCTAGTTACGAAAATAAAATTGCCAAAGATTCCAAAGCCAACCACAAGGCATTCTATAACTATGTTAAGAATCTAAATGGCAATGCTCAGATCTACTCTGAGCTAAAACATAATGGCATTAAATATACTGATCCCAAGGATATTGCCAATATCCTGGCAGAGCGATTCAGTGCCAACTTCACCCCCCTCTCACCCCCTAAACTGCCCATTTCAATACCGGAAGATTGCCAAATTCCAGTAATAACGGCCACACAGGTAAAAAAACACACTCTCCAAAGCTAAGAATACCGCATCCATGGGACCAAATGACATCCCGGGCTATGTACTACATGAACTACAATATGAACTGGCACATCACCTAAGTGTCATGTTTAATCATAGCCTCACCTCAGGTTTCGTGCCCACTGAGTGGTGCAGAGCTACAGTTATCCCACTCCACAAGGGAGGATCCACCGTCCCATCAGTCTGACGATCCTTATCTGCAAGGACATGGAGTGTATTATCATGGAACTTATAAACAAAGACATTGGCAACCTTCAAACACTGGACCTCACCCAGTTTGGGTTGGTGAAGGGCCGATCTTGTCTCCTGAACCTGATTGACTTCTTTGAATTTGTCTCCCGAGCCATGGACAAGGGTAAGGTAGTCCACACAGCCTATCTAGACCTTGCTAAGGCCTTTAACACCATCCCCCATGCTGGAATCATAGATAAACTTACTAAGCTGGGCATTAATTCCTACATCACCCAATGGGTTTCCAACTGGCTTACTGACAGAACCCACAATGTAAAAGTAGCCGACTCCAAATCCAGCTCCAGACAAGTGACAAGTGGAGTACCTCAGGGTTCAGTCCTGGGACCGCACTTGTTTGGCATCTACTTCTCTGAAGTACAGGCCAACACTAAGGGACTCTGGCTAACAAAGTTCACAGATGACTGCAAACTGGGAGCCATTACTGAATCCCCAAATGATGTGGATACTCTACAAAAGGGCCTTACAGAAACAGATGCTTGGTGCCAGAGCCATGGGCTCAAGCTCAATGTCAAGAAATGTATAGTTATCCCCTTTGGGAAAAAACATGTACCCATGAATTACCACATAGGTGGCAGTACACTAAACACCAAAAGTGTGACAAGAGACTTAGGGACACAGGTGGACAGTGGTCTCACCTTTGATAACCACATCGCCACAACAGTCAGGAAATCCTTCTATGTGGCACACCTCATCACTAAGGGCTTTTCATCCAGAAAAAAGGAGGTCATTGTCCCATTGTACTCATCCCTCATTAGACTCATTATAAAGTACAACGCCCCATTTGGTATGTACCTCTCAAGACATTTGCAACAACTGGAAAGGCCGCAGAAATACCTCACTAAAAGAATCACAGGCCTAAAGCAGATGCCCTACGCTGACTGCCTTAAAAAACTCCAGCTATACTCTGTCGCATATCGTCTACTCAGAGGCGATCTCTGCTTAACATACGAGGCCATGTCAAACCCAGAGCTGTTGGACATGCTATACTTAAAGAAATCCCAATCCCACAGAGCCACACGCTCCAGGGATCTAAACCTTGTCATCACAATAAACAAAACATGCTGGAGGGATAGGTTCCTGATGCAGAGACTCCCCAGACTCTGGAATAGACTGCCCATACATGTCAAACAGAGTGCCTCTTTGACCCTCTTCAAAAGGAACCTTGATGAATGGATGGGAGAAAGGAAATTCACCCCGGGGATCACGTCAGTCACCCTGCTAGACAGGGGTCCAGGGAAGTAAATAGTGTGGGAAGAAATAGCCAGGGAACTGTTATGGCTAGGCTTGTATAGGCCCTAGGGCTGACAGCCTAGTACCAACCTATGAACCTATGATATGTAATGCTAATGCAATACTTTCTTAGAATTGTACCAGTGGTTGTGTACCCCAGGATGAGCCTGAAAGTGGTTCACTGAAATCAGAGCTCTACCCTAACCAACCAATAAACAAGTAAATAAATAAAGTAAATGCATATGTACATACATACATACATACATACATACCTAAATGAAACATAGTTGTACTTGAGGATTTCCTTGATGCATCTAAATGCTTCTTTTCTACCAGAGAGGTCTTCTCTTACTATCTTTACTCACGTGACACCCTTGCAAATAAGCACAAATGCTCTAAAAGGATCCTTATTACTGTGTATAAAGAAGGCTAACAATATGTCTTTTTCTACAAGGCATGCCTCTCACTATGCATTCTAACATTCTGCCGTACTCCCTTGTCTGGATTTTATACTTCATGATTGTTTTGAGTCATCCAATGTCATTACTCTGGACTCCTTTCTATTTTGTTACTATCACTGCTTTCCCTCCAGACTGTGAGTTATAATCCTGGACATTCACTTCTCATATACAATACTTTGCATTGAATTGAACCAGTTATGTTTTAAACCAGTTATCCAGGCTTTACAGTTTCCACTCCATACTTTCTGCCCTTCCTGAGATGTTGATATTATGTCGTCAGTAAAAAGCATATTATTCCTTTCAGACCTTTTACAAAATTATTTCTGAAGATAAGGAACAGAATTGCCCCACTACTAAACCTTTATCCCTACCACTCATCACCCACTGTTACTGCATCTTGCCTGTTCACAATGAAACTGCTTGATATGAGTCTATTAAGTCTCCCAACCTTCTCTACTAGTGGTCTATGTCTACCCTCCCACTGAATATTTCAGCATGGGAGTTTTGTAATGTAGGTGAGGAATCCTGCTGTATTCATTGTGTTGCACTTTAACTGCCTAAGTTTAGTCCTTTTCTAACACCAGATGAAGTCCCCTCATCAGTTTGTCTAACCTGGAATTTAATGTTCGCTATTTGTCCCAAAGACTTCATCAGATTTCTGATGAAGTCTTTGGGACAAATAGTGAACGTTAAATTTTAACTACACTAAAAAAGAACTTTCTTAGCTTCTCCGGTGCTTTTCTTGATGGATTTTGTGTTTTTTTGTGTACTGTGGACACCTTGGCCTGCTTGTGAGCTGCTTTTCTTCTTTTATTAGTTTGTCTAACCTATTTACTGTTGTCTTCAATACTGTAGCTGTCACTTATAAATGGAAACCATTTTCTTCTTGCTCATCAGTGATATACTGTGTTTATTTTGCCACATGGGTAGGTCCACATGAAGGGCTGTGGTCCATTTGACCCCTTTCCACTGTCAATCCAGGACCACAGCTATGTAGCTCAGTGACAAACATTATGCTACATTGCTTCCAGTGTCACACCCAAGATGATGCAGAGGTGTACAGATAAGGACAACGACAGGAACTTAATTGCACTCGAACCTTCTATCTGTCATCAAGGTACCTGCACTTTTCATCACACTGTCTTCATTTCTTAAGCTTGTTACATATTCAGTAGTGTAAGTTATAACCTTGTGGTCTAGCTAAGCTTATTTACTAGCTCCCAGTGTGGAAGCCTGGGCAAAACATTGTGGGTACTTAAATTTATTGGACTGCAATCATGTTTTTAGTCTTCCACATCTCTTTACAGGCAAGAGCATTAATAACACGCCTGAAAGTACTCCCTGCAGTTCCTGCACTTCAATTCAGTTCTCTGTTTCAGCTAATTTCTGCTCACCACCTGATTTCAAGTTTTGATATCCTGTCTTCCTCATATTTTACTTTTATCTTTGACATAATGGATCTTTAAATAGATATCTACTTGCTTATTTTCTTGTGTACAGATCCTCACTGAATTGTTTTCTCTAAAGTGTGCAGAACCTTAAATACAAATCATTTTACATGTTATCTGGAACCATCCACTGTTATTTTAATACATGGAAATGGCGTAAACTCAAAGTATAAGTTGTCTTTTTTCATTAAACATTTGTTTCAACTGAGTTAAATTCTGTGCCCATAATGATACATGTATTGTTTTATATCCTCAGCAAACACACTTACCTAGCCACTTATTACTTTTGCTGCCAAATACTGAGATGGACACCGTATGATTTTATTTATTCATATATTGTCATGATACGCCATTAATATCACCCTACGTATATTGTTACAGAAAGATGCACACATTATTCCTTTATTTCCTTATAAACATCTTTGACACGGCACACATTATACACCTGTGTATATATTACCATATATGGATAACACATTTGAAAAAATTTTTTATATATATATATATATATATATATATACATACATACATACACACACACACATGCCCACAAAATGGCAAACATCATACAGAACAGGAAGAGACCTGGCCCTTATCTCACCACATTTTACTTTTCAAAGACAAATGAAAAAAGCAATTGAACAGCCTTCCTGAGTGGTGGCACCCTTCTTCCCTCTGTGTACATTACCATTTTCTGTAAAAAACTCAGTGCTTTAATGATTGTAAGGTAAAGTATTATAGAAAAGCTATCACAAAACAATGTAGCAAAAAAAAAAACTAAAGAACTCTTACAGCTTTTTTCTGTGAAGTCGCTCTATTATAAAAGGTGCTGTTGTCAGGAATCCCTTGAGTATCTTACCTACTGCAGCAGCTGATTTTCTCACTTCTCTCTCGTTCAAAGGTGAACTTCCTGATTTCCCAAGCTTTGAAGTCTTTGACTCACTCCGGTTCACAGCATATGTGTGCTTCATGTGTATGTAAACTGCAGATTACTTAACAAGCTCCTAAGTGCAGTTTCTATCCTGGAATTCAACCTGTGGCAGCCTCCCAATGTACATGTAACAGTCCTGAAGCTGTTTCTGGTAATCCAAGTCCAGTATAGTATGAAGTAATCCACTCAGGTACAGACTCAGGTCTGACTGCTCCTGTCACTCATCTGAACTTTCACCTGTGAAAAAGGTACATCCTTCTTGGAGGGTGGGGCTTTTCTTGTCAAACTATCAGAGTTTAAGTTCCAGTAAACGTTTGTTATACCCATTATTTCCTCTCAGCACTTTCTTGTTTAATTCCTTTATTTCTGCCTTTTTTTTTCTTTCTGTTAATTGTGCACTTAATTAACTTACATTTTCATATTTGCTTAATTTCACTGCCTATATCATATAATAAAAAATAAATGTTAATGTTCTATTTTAAAGTGAAGAAACATTTTAATTTCTAATTACAAGAACCAGTGGATTTAGTCTTAGTGTTTGACTAATTGTAGCTGTATATTTAGTTATTTTTTAAATACTAGTGACAGCCTTCATCATGCTTTTCTGATTTCATAATCCACTTGACATCACTGGCTTTAATTAATATAGCATGCTATAATGTCATACACAGAGCATTATTTGTTAAGAAAGGAAAAGGAAGCAATGCAAGAGTCAGATTCTGAAACCAATTTACTTTCAGACTGAGGTACTGTTCCAAGCTTTTCTCATTAGTTAACATGGTTTTGATTCCAAGAACATACTCACATGTTTTGTTATTTGCATATTCAGTGTAGAAAAGCAACGGGCCTTTGTTGTCAGACTCATTCACTGCTCCACACTTCAAATAAATCAGAGTATCCACTGTTATCAGCAATGGAGCAAGTATAAATTAATGGGGGCACACCTGAAAATGCAGGCATGCCCTGTGGAAAGAACACTTACCCAAACACATGCACTATAGCACACTCATAGTGATAACACAGTCCAGCATTAAGGGTACTTAGTCTGACAGCATAAGTAGGCCAAATGCCCCAGCTTAAAATGTTGCTGTCAGAGGCATCCATATCTTTATGTGGCATTGATGCTTATTTGAGCATGGAGAAGCAGGCACATTTAAGTAGGAAAGATAGATGACCACTTTGGCCTTGCTGCTGATCTAATGAATTTTGCTGTTGTCATCTCTGTCCCCTCCCCCTCCCCGACTTCAAGTGTTATTTACCAATATACTCTATTAAGTATATACAAAGGGTGACATTTTAATATCACTGTTCCTGGTCTTATGTTATCAGCCCCCCCCCCCAAAGTCAGTGACCTATGCACATAGCTACCCCTCTTGGGGTGTTAGTCCTCTCCTTGCACTAGATGTTACCATTATATACTACCTACTCCCATTTACCACTGCCTCTCATACATGGTTGGAATAGATAAACTTTCTATGCCAAATATGTCACTGCATCATATATTTTCTATGCCAAATATGTCACTACATCATATATTTTATCAGCCACAGTGCAATGCAGTGGCTTGTCCTTCTTTTCACACTGCATACTATAACACTAGGCCTCATTGCTGTCACTGTTGCTGAGTTTTTGGATTCATTCAGGATGTCATGACGGCATGTTGGAAAATTCTAAGCATATACATATTAATTTATAAGAGTACTTTACACAAAATGTCTTGCATATTGCATTATATTGTGGTTGTATAAGGTTGTAATGTGAAGTAACAACAGGTGCTATGCATTTGAGCTTCTAAGGCTGGATAATTATAATGGGTGATTTAAATTCCTTAAAATGCAGTGGAGGTGCCCCTGTGCTGACCAACTGTGACACTAATCAGTCAACAAGTTGGGGCAGGTCTCTCATCTCATATCTCAACAACTGTACTGCTGCCCCATGTTATTTAGAATCTAGCCTTAGATTTAATTACAGTTAGCTTCCTTTGAATTTTGTGAAATGCCTTTGCAAAGTCCAAATGTATATAGAATGCATAGCAGATGCTAAATGCTTTTATGCAACAAAAGAAGGTGAAACTGCCATTCAAAATACTTCAGCATTGTATCAATAGATGATAACAAGCATTCCTATTTCACGATTAAGCTCTGATTCACTGTGACTGTTCTCACATAGCTGATTTGGATTCAGAGTTTCAGAACCTAGTATATTAGTTTATGTATCAGTTTTCAGAATTAAGACTTTGTCCAAAAATGCCCATCATGGAATGGATAATTAAAATGTATTTGATATAAAAATCTGCATAATATGGATGTGCAACTCTGAATCCAGTTCTAATTTTGGGATTGTGCCTGATGCCAGAGGAGAATTTGATTCAGAATTAAATATTAGTTAAATTTTATAGATTGTATGGGCCAGAATTTTTCCCATCCAATCATAACCATTTTAAGGATGTCCAAATCTCTTATTTTTATTTGTTTTCTTTTCTCTATTTAGTAAGATTTTTGCCTCCAAATAATGAAATCTATCTGCTTTGTGAAGTTTGCATTGTCTGACTGCAGATTCAATGTTGATGTTGCACTGCCTGGGGTCATGCCAGCAAACAGGCATATGTTTGTCCATTGTACCCAACCTAGTTAAACAAACACACATTCTTCTAAGCAGGTGAGAATTACATTTGAACAGAAGACCAATGAGCTTCCTTATCACATAATCTTGGTATTTTATCATTATGCATAATAGCTGCCATGTAGAATACAATACAGTGCTGCATCAAAGAGTTAGATAGCCTAGTTTACACATGAAACATTTCCTAGCTGACTACCTTTTGTTTAGTAATTAGTCTTACACATTTGTAATGATATGCACACACATTTTTTGCTATTTTTTTAAATATCTGGTAGTTTAGAGGTGATCAGAACTAGAGACATCATCCATTTATTTGAATGATTTCTGCTAGTTCTGTTAAAATTTGAACCAGCAAATGTTTTAAGAACAATAATGGCAGATGTTTTGCAAGAATGAGGACTGAGCAAGGCTAGTTAGCTTTGACAGATTTCATGTGCTACGTAACCTGCCCTTGAACACAGAAAAGCATTTTCAGTAAAAAATGGACAGTAAAACCTGGTTAATGAACTACCTCCCTTGTTGAACGGACATATTATTGATCATAATTAATCAATATGTTGCACCCTTCTCAAACTTCAAGAGAACTAGCTGCTGTCTGTTATATCTATTGCTGATTAACCTATACAGTGCTGGAATTACTAGATTCCCAGGTAGGTTAGTCTCTGCTTTCACTACTCTTTCCATGAAAAAATACATTAGGGCATTGCCCTGATTCATCCTCCTTCTAATCTACAAATGTTATTCCTTGTTTTTTTATTTTTGTGAAAAGTGGTGATCCTTTGTTAGGTCCTCTGAGACATTTGCAACTCCTTGGTATACCCTCTTCCCTTTTATACAGGGCATCCATTGTTATTACTACATTAGGAATGTTTCACAGATATGGCAATCTAAAAGTAGAAGCAGACTTATGGCATCAGGGGCAGGTGAGCAAATAAGGGCTGCACTTTTCAGGGGACACTTTCATTCTTTGTTTCACAAGATGCTAGAGCAAGATTTCATGGAAAAAAAGATACAAGCTGCACCTCAGAAGGAGAAATTCGTTACTGTTAGGAGTACTTCTATCAAGCACAGCACTGAAAAGCAAAAAAAAGAAAGAATCAACTACCAGCTGGTAACTTACTAAGATTCTGCTATACTGAGTACCAGTCTGCAATCTGCCACATGCACCCTCTGATATGTTCAGGGACAGAAAATGTCTACCTTCTTCGTGGACATGAAGTATCCACTTTCAAGATATCTTCAGGAAATGAGCTGAAGTTACTCAATGGTATGAAATATAAACAATATATTTGCATTAAGTAAAAGTCACAGCTATTTTGGCAAAAGGGGAAACTATTTTTGCTTCCTTAAAGGGGTAGAATTGTCCATTCTCACATGCCCTGATATGTCAACATCAAGATACCTCATTCACTTCAGATAATCTCCTGTCACTTCATACTACTAGTTAAGGGGTATCATAAAGAACAATGATGGCTGATGACCAGTGTCCAGTAACTAATTCATGGAAGCCTGCCAGAACACTGTCAGTAACTGAAATAACATTCCACTCACCTCTCTGATATGCAGTCTAGTCAGGATATGTAGACGGATGCTGCAAGTTTCAATGTTTGATCATGTGTCCTTAGTGAGAAAAGAAGCCAGTTGCCAGCATAAGTTCCCTAACTCCACTTCATATGAGTACATAGAGCATGCGCAAGAGTGGCCAAAGACAAAATGATTAGTTCAGTATGAACAAAAAATTAACACTGATTTCTGTTACTTTTTAAATTGTATTCTCTGTATGTCTGTCTATCTATCTATCTGTCTATCTATCTATCTATCTATCTATCTATCTATCTATCTATCTATATGGCAAGTGTGTTTGTGTGTGTGAGCATGCATATCTCTTTCATTGCACACAAACACACATATATTATATATTAAATGTGCGAAAGTGTTCTCTGCCCAGCTCTCATCTGATCACTGGAATTATCCTGATCCATACACATACAACACACACGAATGCACATGCGCATGAGTGCACACACACACACACACACACACACACACACACACACACACACACACCCGTAGGTATGCATGTGTGTTTGTGTGGGTATGTGTGTGTGTGTGTGTGTGTGTGTGTGTGTGTGTGTGTGTGTGTGTGTGTGTGTCTGTCTGTATGTATGCATATATATGTGTATATACATACATAAATATATCGGGTTGTTGTATGTGTGATGACCCTCTACTGTACCAGTAATCAAGGAGCCTCAATCCTCACCACTGGCACCAGTGCAGATGTACATTGGGAAGACAACAAGTTATACACATTTCCAGATGCAGCTCTTTGCATCAAGTGCAATTTCCCTTAAGAGCACGCAGAGACCACAGTCAGTCCAGGGATGGTTTCTCCTTCTTTCTCCAGATCCCCAATAAGACTACCCACTGGCACAACTATAGGGTTGAGATCTCAGCTGAGTGGCCAATCCAAGAACTCCAGCACCCTCTCTGTCCAACCAGTGCTTCATGTCCCTGCCCAAATAATTGACATACACATTCTTTGAAGTTTGATTTATATACACTCATACACCTGGGAAAGGCTGGCACAGGTTTACTAGCTATGTCCCCTTTTGTCCAGACTATAAGGTAGTTGTCACTGCCACCAGCCAGCTCCTTATCAGTTACTTTAAGGCCCTTAACAAATGGTGTCCAATCTTACTGTGTAATGTTACTACTAATAAAAATGGTAGTTTGACCAAGAACAAGGCTATTAGGAGTGGCCCACAGTGTCACCAAATAAATATGTAAGTACTCTCAGAATTTAAATATGTCTTACAAAAATCAGCCACAATGAAAGGTTTAAATATATTTAAGAATAAATAATAAAAGAACAAGAAAATACTTAGTATATAATTACAGTGACATCTTAGTTCAAATTCACAGGAAATATTTAAAACAACATTGCAGGACAGTCTCAAATAAATAAAGAAAAACATCTAAATTAAGCTTTGCTATATTCCTGACTATATCTAAGAAAATTATACTGTTCCCTAGACTTACTTACTCAGAGCAAGGCAAATGTGGTGAATGGATCTTTGTTGTTGCCAGGTCCAAGACAGAATATAGAATACTCTGTATCTCTCACGAGTTCTTAAATTAATATCTCAAAAATTACTGCTGGGATAGCTTGCAGAATGACCTAATTTCTTGTCATCTGACTCTATCCCAGGTGAAACCCCCACTGCTGGAAGCTAGAAGTATTTAGCATCTACCTGTATAAATACATAGACCTCAGATCTTTGGAAAATGGTGGAAGTCATAAAGCAATAAACAATTCCAAGACAATACAGAAAGCTCCCTAGTTTTAGACATTTCCCGGGATTCAAGAAGCTTGGCGCAAGGACGGTTTTAGCCTTGCGCCGAGCCTCTTCACTAAAGATGGCATATGAGGGCACACCGCCACAACCTCGACGAGCACAGGAAACATGTGCGAGTGCAGGGGGCATGTACAAGTGCTCTACCGAGGCGTAAACATGCCCCGACACTTGCAAAACCTACTATGCCTACTAGTAGAGTCCGTCCCTAATAGTAAGCCAGTAATTCAGTGTCCGTGGATATCGAAATGTATGCTAAGCATATAAGAGTGTCCACAAACATTGAAATAAACTTGAAGTAGTAAACACACAAGCACATAGTGGAATGTTGAGCCCTGTCCCTAGAACATTCAGAATTAGATTCCCTGTCCCTGTGTCCCTATTATACATTCGAATTGCTGCTATATTGAAGGCATAAGCAAAGTGCAGCATGTCTGCCCATTGCTGCCCTCCGCCGAGCATAGCTTACACATCATATTCATTCAAATAGAGAAAAACATGCAAAATCAAGTGTCAATATTGTAGTGTTTAGAGCATCCGCCTAACAAACAGGCATTCATGGTTCAAGCCCAACAATAGCACATATCATTTTCCATGTGGAATGAATGCCGTTTTGCTGTAAAACCGACATAAGAATATCGCATGAGATATTTAACTTAAATATCATTTAAGCAAAGTGGCACTGTCATAATGAATAAGGTACTAGTAAGCAGGTGTAAGCACAAATAAGCAGCAGTAAACACATATAAGTACCAGTACGCAAGTCTGAGTGCACTTGCCCGGGTCTCAGCAGTGCCCAGCATAGGAAATGTATATAAGTATATACAGATGTATAATATATACATATATATATATATATATATATATATATATATATATATATATATATATATATATATATATATAGCTATGAAGAAAGAATTATGTAACAATAAAGCATACAAAAGGAATGAGAAGGGAATCAACATCATCCTCAGAATTATATAGCGCTGTCAGCGTATGTCATATTCAGCTGGGCAGGAGTGAGCAAATCACTGCTACACACTGCAGGCAGGATATTACCAGTGGGAGTAACATTTTTGATTTGCTAAGTCTACTTTACACACAGAGGGTAAGTCTCTGGTGGCACTACCCAAAAATTGATAGACCATTTGGCCATCCGACTATTACACAAGCAAGGGCAGGTATGTTTAAGGACTAAATGGTGGGAGAGCCAGAGAATACATGGGTTGGGACAACATACGTGTAGGGCCCCTAACGCTTGGGAGAGGACAATGTGTGGAGGTGTGCCATGGCTGTGATAACAAGTGGACAATGGATGGTATGCATGTATTTTGAACACGGGTGGGGTGGAGGAACTATGGGTATGAAATTATGGAGCCAGGCATGCCAGGGTTGGATGGGCTGGTTCTAATTGGACTGCCTCATGGAGGTCAGCGAGTTCGTTATAAGTATATATGCATACGCACATGCAGACATCAATATGTAGAAGTACATTCTCTTTAACACATTCATTCCATTTGCAGACATAAATAACATGAATGTGCCCTTACAAGCCTCAACAGTAGATAAAATAACAGGTTGTGCAGCAGAGGGATGGGACAAAACTGCTAAAACGCAGAAGTGTGTACAATGTCTGAAGTCAGTGCTGTGCTAAAAATAATCAAATGTGAGGACTTTCCCACACATGGAATCATTCCTGTGATCTGCCTGCTATGGCAACGCCAATTACTGAACTGGTCTATTTGTAAATGAAATACGACAAACATGTACATAATTAGGCTGTCATGTGTAATGCATGCATTGCCACATAGTCATACGTATTAATTTATTGTAGTGTCATGTTAACGGGAATAAGGATGTAATGAAGTATAGAGTCTAATCTTGACATAAACACATGCATGTCCCATGTGGGACAATCCAAAAATTGCGAATAGTATTCTTTTGGTCGCTCATGTCACCAATGTTTGTGCACTAAACGTTTGGGAATTCTGAGAATACGTGGAGTGAGTCAGCCGATGGGATGGGTCTACAGGAGTAGGGAGTGGCCAATGTGTAGTGGTGTGGATACACCGCAAATCCGACTGGAGAATGGATGACTGCAGTGTTAGGGAGGTGTTGGGGTGTGTGTTTGGGGAACCAGGAGCCATGGGTATATGGGTATATATGCAAATGAAGCAGCACAGCAATAGTGTATTGGTTAGGGCAAGCGCCTAACGAACAGACATTCCCGTACCAAATCCCACTGTATCACATACCATTTACCATCGGTAATCTGTACATGAACATATTGTGACATCTGTCCACTGTATAACCTGAAAATATCAGTTAAAAGTTAACTGGAGTGAAGTGTCAGTGTCATAATGAATAAGGCACTAGTAAGCAGGTCAAGCATATATAAACACCAGTAAGCATGTGTAAGTGCGTTTGCGTGGGGTATGTATTGCTTTACAGACACACACACACACACACACACACACACACATATATATATATATATATATATATATATATATATATATATATATATATATATATATAAAATATACATATATATATAAAATATATAGACACATATGTATATATATATATATATATATATATATATATATATATATATATATATATATATATATATATATATATATATATATATATATATATATATATATATATATATATATATATATATATATATATATATATATATATATATATATATATATATATATATATATATATATATATATATATATATATATATATATATATATATATATATATATATATATATATATATATATATATATATATATATATATATATATATATATATATATATATATATATATATATATATATATATATATATATATATATATATATATGTGTGTGTGTGTGTGTGTGTGTGTGTGTGTGTGTGTGTGTGTGTGTGTGCTTAGATATACACAGATATACAGCTATGATAGGAAACAGCACACAAGAATGACATATGTTCACAGGCAATGCCAATGGAAGTGAGGAGCCCAAGCAAGAAACATGAAACACGTAGCATGACCTTCCACCCCCCCCCCCTGCCAGACACAGGAAACATACACACAAACAATGTAAAGAGTCCACTGCTCCCCAGACCACAGGCAGGATACAACCGAGGGGTACACAGTGCACCTGTGAATTCTAATGTTGGAACACAGAAAGGAGCATCCCTTGCGGGACACCCCAAATGTTGGCAAATCCAAAACAAGTTGATAGACTGACCATTCTGGCTGGGGTGTATACATACTTGGAATACAAGGGTGGGAAACCCTGATGACCCATGGGCTGAGACAATTGTATGAAATGGGTCCCGTGAAGTGGAGAGTGGGCAGCGTGTAGTGGTGTGTCCAGAACAGACCAGGACCCCGTGTAAGGATGGGTGCTGTTGAGGAGGTGCGGGTGGGGGAACTATAGGTAGCTACTTATGGGTCTAGGTGTGCAGGTGTTGGCTGATGTGGACCTATATGGACAGCCCTAGGGATGTAAGCGAATGTGTTTATTGGGCAGAGGCATCGCCCAACGAGCAGCCACACCCAGTACGAGTCCGACTGCAGCAAAGTGTAATCTATATGGCAATGAACAGAATAACCAGATGTAGTCATATATATATAGAGAGGTATGTGTGTGTATATCTACCCATAGCGACATAGAGATAAGCCACTCCCTCTCCGTTATACAAATGTATACATACAGAGACAGAATACGGATACATACCCACATATAAATATATACTTATGCAGACACCCATAGACCCATATGTTGTGAGATATATATATATATATATATATATATATATATATATATATATATATATATATATATATGTAGACAGCAAAATATAAATATACATGTATGCATGCATATACAGATATATCTGTATCTAGTAATGTAAATAGATGTATATATGTGACTGTAAATATACACATGTATATAGCTAGGATATGACACAGCAGTTACGATTAACATATGTTCACAGGCCATGCATATGGGGGTGAGGGGTCCAATAAACAAACATGTAACACGTAGCATCAACCCACCCCCACTCCCCCCAGCTAGGCTGGTGAGACATACAGACACACAATAAAGGTAAACACACCACTGCTTCCCAGACCACCGGCAGGACACTACCAGTGGGAGAGACCTGCCAGGTCTAATCTTGAAACATAGACATCGATGTCCCTTGTGGGACACCAAATATTAATGATCGGAGGCAGTCCCGATAATGACTTATCAAACCAGGCTGTAGATGTACATGGACCAGTAGGTTGTGCAAGCCTGATAACCCATGGGTCGACACAACATACGACATGTGTCCCGACATGTGGAGAGTGGGCAGTGTGTAGTGGTGTGTTTATACCCCACCTGCACCCACAGTAAGGATGAGTGCTGTAGAGTAGTGGCAGGTGGGGGAACTATGGATATGCAATTATGAGCCTAGGTGCACAGGTGTTGGCTGGCGCAGTTGTATTAGGACTGCCTCGGGGATGTAAGTAATATTCCAAAATGGGCATAGCTGCCACTCATACCTCTCAACCCCTAAGAGCACATCCACTGGACAGTCCGTAAACCATTGGGGGAGCAAATAGGGACCATACCTCTGAACTGTCCCTGATTTCCAGGGACATCCCTGATTTCGACTCAGTTTCTAACTCTGCCCCACTTAAACCCTCCTAAAACTAGTGACATTTGGTGGAAAGGTGGTGAATTACACTTAATGAATAATGACAACAATTAAGAGTCATAAACATCATTTAGCTCAAAAAATGTGTATGAATTCATATGTTCTGCATCTGTCAATGTGTCAGGTTAATAGCACCAATAATTTAAATGTGTCCCTGATGTTGTTATGCTGTGCCCCTAATTCAGTTTGTATTTTTCCCCAATCATATGAGAGGTTTGATAGGGACAGAAAGCACATATTCCACTGACAACCTTAGAAAGATTATAGAATATTAGGACTCGGCTGAAGGATGTGGGTTCCAAAACCCAATTACTTGTTTGTATTGAAGAGTCTCAGTTCCCATGTATTAGCCAGATGGGTGCAGATTGTAAGAGGAACACACCAATAATATGAATCAAACTCTGGAGAGGCCCCAGATTCCATACAGTCGAATGGCATGCTGTCGCCTAATGGGCAGCCATTCCCGATACTGTAGGCATGTAATCCAATGTAATAGGCATCACAAGGTAATATCGTAGTCCTCACTCCCACCCAGGGGTGTGAGTGTCACATGTAAACACCAAATGCAGTGCATTTGCAAGTGTGGGAGCAAGCGGGTGTAAGCCTGTTTGGCCACTAGTATGCGAGTATTACACTGGTAAAGCAATGTAGAGGCTAACTGAGTGTAAGAAACTGTAACCAGAGGTTAGCATTGCTTAGCACTGTGCAAATCCACGCACACCCGCTCACAACTGCTTTAATGTGCCTTAATCACTCTGTATCTAATGGCCTTGTTCTGCCCTGCAACCAAATAAATGGCCTCTGCAAGGCTCGAAACCAGGACCTTGCACACACAGCTATTGTGATTTACCACTAAGCCATGGCAGATATACAGACATTGGACCTTACCATAAACATATCATCCAGCGCAGTCATTCAACAGTATAGAAAATGTATTCCATCATGTAGATGTTATGTGTATGTGAGTGTTTATGTCCAGCATATAGATACATACATATATATATATATAGATATATCAGGAACATCCCATGTGACAACAAAGCATTACAAACGAATGAAAAGGGAAACACCAGTGATGCCTGTATTATGTAGTGGTGTTGTCCTATGTAATATCAAGACTCCCTCAGACAGACATGTGTCATTCATACACGCAAACATTTGTACATTGGCAGTATACATCACTCTGTGCATGTTATTTACATTAACACAACAGTTCCTGTCCAATCATTATGTGAGAACAGTACTCTTGCAAGGTGCTGTGTGTGACATCATCATCATGATAAAGGTAAATGGGGTAATCATAGAGGGACCGGTAGTGTTGTGTCTACAATGGGGTCATCCGCATCACGTGTACCTGGAACATTTAGGAGTCATGTGCATACTAGGATCGTGTGCCTGAGAGACAGGGGTGAGGACAACTGGAGTATGTTGTGAAGCATATTAAAAGGGTTACATGTGTCCAGTGGACACATATCTGAAATGGACAGCTATGTATGGGGCAAATGTTATTCCAGGAACAGATTGGCCTTTTGTTTCTGTAGGTTGAGAGTGGGATGTGGAGGAAGGAGAGTAGGTATGCCCATGGAGGATAGGTAGGGTAGGATGACAGACAAGACAGCATACAGGGTCAGTATATGACACGTGGGGGGATACACCTCAGACGGGGAGGGGTGTTTGGCATTCACAAGCCCATAAGCCCCCAGATGGAAACAGTGGGATGGAGGTCCCCAGCAATGGGCAGCCACCACTGCACCAAAACAGCTGGAAAGGTGGCAGTGCTGGGGGCTGTCTAGGAGGGGCAGCCTCACCCTGTAAATGTGACACTCTACCCTTGAGCTGGTGTATCTGGCCTCGAAACCCCTTACTGAGCCTCCTACTCACCAAGTCTGGGATTGTACGACAGCAGACATGTTCCTGTCTGGACCTGATCCCAGGGGGGACAAGCCACATCCTCAGTGGTGGTACCACCAGAAGGTGGTGCAGAGCCAACAGAGGTGGAGGTCCAAGGCTGGGCCACAGATGTGCTGGTGCCTGGTGCCATGGCCAGCTGAAGTGGGACAGGAGGTTCTGCTGGGATCTCCAAACCCATACAGCCTATGGTGTTGCAGTTTAAACACAGATATGGCTTAGTAATAGTCAACAGCATTCAGGATTACTTACAACAGCATGCATAGATATGACCATCAACCCAACACAACAGATGGTATACATTTGCAGAGGGAGCACAACACATGCATATATACTGCATGACATCTGCACAAAGTGTAGAAGACTTGTGACTGCAGCTTTGAACTGTGGCCCATTATTGGCATGTCACTGAGAACCCCAGACAGTGTCTGTTATACCACTGTTTCATGTGACATATGTTCAGTCAGGGATGCGATGGCAGTAACTCATCACTATCACCATGTACTGGCTGCAATCTGCACACTATGCTCCTGCTGTTCACAGATGTTTGTTCAGTGAGTAACACAGGAAACAAATGGTTCCACACACTGACCAGTCCACAGATGGCCCTACAGATGGGGGTTCCTCACAAACAGAGCACTGTCTTGTCAGTTTTAAAACGTGCAGAAGAGCCATTACCACACACAACTTGTTAAACAGGCAGTAGTCTCAATGAAGCATAGCTACACTTACATGCTGTAGTCATGTCTGGCACATCACCCTCCTGTCTTTAGGCTATTTCTCACTGTGTATGTTGTTTGAGGAACATCCAGATATCATCTGTGATGCCATTTACCAAACACCAGATCCAGGTACCACTCACAGCGACTGTCATGGGCAAACACCAACATGATGTTCTTAGATATTGTACTGTGTTTTTCATGTGAATGGCTATGGGAACATCATCACAGCTGTTCCACATGCAATCAGCTTGAGGAGGACTGCAATAGGTGCAGAGGCCATCACCTGATCATGACCATCACTTACAATACACAAGCTGCTGCTGAGCAGGTGTACACCTCCACATCCAACAGTGAGTGTATGGGAGGGATAGACAGAGGTAAAGTACATCAGAGAAGGGCTTGGAGTCTAAAACCTTAGCATCGTCTGTCACACACCTACCATTACAGGGGTCAAACCCCTGACTGACTAGTCATTACTATTACAAGTGCATGCAGTTACTCCATGTACCACAAAGCTGACATGTTGGTGTGCTCTAAGAACATAAATGTGTGTTGGTGAACGACATCTGCAGCAGAGATATATAGACATACATTAGGTGTAGCACACATGGCTGTCCACATGAACGGATGTCATTGTCAACACAACCACACTCTCTAATGGACTCACATTGACACTCTTTGCCAGGCCCACAAATACACTCCCAAACTACTTAGTTTGCCACACTGCAGTAATGCACAGGTACTACATGCACCACAGGGGATTGCCGGAGGTTCTATGGGCTAGGGCACGTGAACGTGTTTGGCATCTGTTGGTATGCTAGTGGGAGTTATACTGGGAGTGACTGTGGTTGGGAGCATCATACCCCACAGGCAGACACAAGGTGCCAGTACTGACATGCATGTGTGCATTGCTACACACCCATGAAGCAATGCACCCATGAAGCAATGCATGTGTGCATTGCTTCATGGGTGTGTAGTGGTTGGCTGTGCAAGATGACTGCATGTGTGCATTGCTACACACCCATGAAGCAATGCACCCATGAAGCAATGCATGTGTGCATTGCTTCATGGGTGTGTAGTGGTTGGCTGTGCAAGATGACTGTACAAGGCTGGGTGAGGGGTAATCCTTGGCATCATGCCACCCGACAATGGTGTGCAGTGTGGTACAGGGGTGTAGTGTCTGCAATGTCCCACACAGATGGATATTGTATGAACTGCCATGATATCCTGGTTAACAGTGTGTATGGCCATAGCTTTGCAATACATGCCATGTCTGTGTTTGATAGTCCTTGACATGGACATTGCCTGGGATGTGCATGTCCTACAATAATGTACAGTGACATGTACAGGTGTACCTGGTTTGGCTGGCACATGTTGTGTACACAGACTGTTATCCTCCGATATGCCAATACTGGCCTGGTGTGGCAGAACCTGCTTATAGTCAGCAGGTTGACCCTGCACCTGCATTTATAGCATGATACAGGTATTCCCTGGTGTCAGTGGCATCGGTCCATACAGGGCACATGTGTAAGGCATTGTATGGCCTCTGTGGATCACATTTGATGGCACCACATATGTGGCAGGCATCCAGTGGGGAACATAGTGAAGGCACATTGTCCGCAATTATGTGCCTATTGTACTGCTGTACAGGGTGCCATGTCCTCTGCAGCCCACTGCAATCACACCATGCCTACTATCTGTCATCAATGTGCAGGGTACTAGCAACATATTCTAGGCAAGTGTGTTTTTGTATGACACATTGGTTCAGGACGTATTCCGGGTACTAGTAGGGTTGCATACTTTGTTCACCAGGCCTTTGGCCAGATGTAGGGGTATGGCTTGCCAACACAGTCCCGTGGCTGACTGACATCTGTACTCCTTGTGAGGTGGACATTGTGACATATAAGACAGACACCATATAGGAAAACTACAAAATTCACTCCCCAACATGTCCAGTGGTTAGACACTCACAGTCACCTCCACACAGGCTCTGACAGTCAAGAACACACACACACCTGCCATGCCCTGGAATAGAACCCCTACCTAACTTGTGTATCACACTACAGCAATACACTGTTACAGCATGCGCTAGGGAGAATACTGGGTTGCAGCAGTCCTAGAGGTCTATTCCTAGGTGGGTGACATCAGCAGGATTGCCAAAGGTGGTCATGTGAATTGTACAGAGTGTGCTTACTCTAAAAAGCATTGTTCTTGTCTCAGGCACACACACACAGTTGGTTTCTCTTGGAATAGAACCCCTACCTAACTAGTTTATCACAGTACAGCAATACACAGTTACAGCACGTGCTACAGAGAATACTGGGTTACAGCAGTCCTAGATGTGTATTCCTAGGTGGGTGACATTAGCAGGATTGTCAAAGGTGGTCATGTGAATTGTAAAGAGTGTGCATACTCTAAAAGGCATTGTTTTTGTCTCAGGCAGACAGACAGACAGACACACACACACACACACACACAGTTGGCCTTTCTTGGAATTGAATCCCTACCTAACTAGTTTGTCACACTACAGCAATACGCAGTTACAGCATGTGCTATGGAGAATACTGGGTTACAGCAGTCCTTGAGGTGTATTTCTAGGTGGGTTACATCAGCAGGAATGTCAAAGGTGGTCATGTGGGTTGTAAAGAGTGTGCATACTCTAAAAGCATTGTTTCTTTCACAGGCAGGCAGACTCACACACACACACACACACACACACACACACACACACACACACACACACACACACACACACACACACTTGACCTGTCTGGGATTAGAACACCTACCGAACTAGTTTAACACACTACAGCATTATGCAGTTACAGCACACGTCATGGTGATTACTGGGTTGCAGCAGTCCCAGAGGTGTATTCGTAGGTGGGTGACATCAGCAAGATTGCCAAAGAAGGGCATTCCAAGTGTACTGTGGGTTGTACATGTCTGTTACCTGCGTGTACCCGCTGCTTACTGTCACAAAAACACATTTACACCTGCTTAAACGTGTCTTATGCAGTCCTAATTGACAGTATCAACAAGGCTTGCAGGTCTTGAACCTCGGACCATGCACACTGAGGTCACTGGATGTACCACTAAGCCATCTGGTGTGTACACATTTTGCATGGAATCTATAATGCACATCATACTACAGGTATTCCACAGTACTGAAAACAAATGGGACAGTCCCTTTGTGTACATATGTACAGTACCCTTGAATGTACTGTACTCTGTGAAACAACAAAGACAAGTCTACATCTGTGCAACTGTCATAACTACATATATATATATATATATATATATATATATATATATATATATATATATACATATATATATATATATATATATATATATATATATATATATATATATATATACACCTACGGAATGTGTACACACACACACACACACACACACACACACACACACATATATATATATATATATATATATATATATATATATATATATATATATATATATATATATATATATATATATATATATATATATATATATATACATATATATATATATATATATATATATATATACACACATCTGAATGCCCTTTGTGACACAGAAGGGTTCCAAAGGAACTGACGTGTACACAAAACAGAGGCATCTCCTGTGTTATAACATTTAAATCATAAGCAGTTCACCAGAGATGGGAGGGTTGTTGTGTATATGGAGTTTGGGGTGGGGAATGATGCCTAATGTAATCTACTCCGGGGATTATGGAGTTAGGGTGGGGGAGTGGTGGGTATGGACCTACACCCCGGTGACCACTTCTGTGTCACTGCTCGACAGTGGCACAGGAAAATAACATAACCAACTGTAGTCATGCTGGACTGTGTATTCTTTACCATTTCTAACTATGTAATACTTTGTAGACACCAGTCACCACAGATGGCTATCATGGTGTGCTAAAAGACATTACACATGTGTATGCCTGGCTACAGGGTAGTCACACACACAAACACGCACACACTTACCAGTATTGTGCATACACGTCTTGCCTATGTAAAGGTAACTAGTACAGTGGTATGCAGTTGGGGTACATGCCACAGAACACATACAATTACACTTACTGATTCCACATCTGAGCTGGGTGACATCACAGGACCGATTACTTGCAGTGGGGAGGGGGGAAGAGAGAAGTTTAGCGGTTGACAAGGATAAAGGCCAGTGCAAAAGGAGGTATTGCTTTGGAATGCAGCAAAACCTGTTGCCATGACAGGATGCAGACACAAATACACACCCAAAGCCAGCCATTTGCTGACACACACACACTCAGGCTTTTGCTGAGACACACACATGCTTGCCAGTGGTGGGATCAGAACTCCTACTTATCTAAAGTCCACAATTACAGTACTACACAATTACGAGATGCGCCACAGAGATTACACATTCCAAGGCAGTCAGACTGCCCTTCTACAACTGAGGACAACAACAGGGAGACTGACAATCATGAAGTACATAGCTGTGGACCTGTGTGTTTAAAGTAGGTGTCCATTACAACCTGTGTGCACAAACAGGACACATCATCCACAGGTAGGCCTGAGAGGTATAGTCGTAGCACAACAGGAACCTGAACTGGAGTATGGCCATCTGTGGAATGGACAACTACTGTCACAATATAGGGTTACAGTGGGCATGCTCATACACTTAGTAGCACAGGGCCATTTGGGATTCACTATGACTGCAACTACACAAGGTTATACTGGACATGCTCATACACTTAGTAACAAAGGGCTTGTTGGATGCACTGACTCAAATTACACAAGGCAGCAGTGGGTACACTCATAAACTTAGTAGCACAGGGCTGTTTGGGATGTACTTTGATTCTAACCACTAAAGGCCACAATGTGCATGCTCAAACACTTATATGTACAGGACACATTGTAATGGACTCCTATTGTAAACACACATGTTTACAGCTAGGTACATCTTACATGTCAGTATATATGCACATCATACTGGTTTACTACCTGATACCTGTATGTGGCCTGTAAATGATATATCTGTGTCTGTGCTGTGTGATACACATGCATACATGTACATGAAGTACTGACATATATATGTTATGTATACACATTCATGCATGTGTGGACGTGGCAGACAATAGGTTACCTGGGTCACACAGGTGGATGCTACCTACAGCATATGTCGCACACCTTGCTGTCCTGAAAGGCATACATTGATAGCCAGTTGTAGACAGTGGCATTATACGTGGAACAGTGGCATGTGTAAGCATAATGTGTGAGCCGCCTTGTGTAATGGTACTGAGGTGCAGGTGTCAAGATGACCTCTCCCAGCTGTGTTAGTAGTTGTCATTATTAGCAGGAATGCTACCCTAAGTATATCTCACATTGGTCATATACACAAGTTCTGCCACTGTCCGTCACCTTACATGGGGCATTTGCTACCAAGCACATTAATGCCACATGCAGTGATGTCATGGTATGGGTGGCAACTGCTAGACCAAAACAATGAGCCAATGTCCTGCTGTTATTATGAGGTTGTCCAGTGTCTGTCATTCCGGGCTGACATGACCAATGACGAGCCTTCAACACAGAGCAAATGCATCCATGTTACATGTGTGTGTGTGGATAATACCTAGGTCACATTTACCCATATAGCCACATTCCAAGGCAAATGTCCTACACACAGAAGTAACACCCTGACACCTATGTGACAATTGCATTGGATGCTTATGCTAACCCCTACTAGATGTGTGGCTTTAGTGATCCATTTGCTCAATGTAGAACCTACAGTGGGGAATACCGACATCTGTGCAGTGAGGAACACCTGGCTGAAGGCTCTGTAGTGCACAATTACACTACCACCATATAACTCAGATCCAAACATGTGGGCCATAACAGTGGTATGGACCATGCCAGGTGGTGGTGTACACATATTCATAAAGGCTACTCACATGTAAAGACCACTACTCCGACATAATGCATCACAGATGAGTCAGGTACAGGTGACACTGGCAAATGCTGCATTCTAGGTTGGATCCTCGTATACATCCACCACCTTGTTCCCAGACTACCAACACACATCCATATGTGGTATGACATAGCATGGTAGACCACCAGATAACCCTTGATCGGTGGACTGTACCTAGGCCTACATCGACTGCGCAAAGTACCCATGTACAGACACAGCTACATAATGTGTTATGCAATGCAATAATACCACTGTTTATAACCAGCTCAGTTGTACACATACCGGGGTCCCTCAGATGTTGTCAGCATTAACACGGTCGACCGTTGCTGTACACCAGTAAACAACACCCTCATGGTTGGATATGACCTAACCGTACCTGCCCTGGATATGTACATCCCACACTCATACAACATAAATTACATTACCATAGCTTTCGTTTACCTTTCTACATACAGGCAGCTACAGTCATTACACACATGCATATGGCAGATAGCATGCTAACAGTACATAAGGTTCGATATCTATGTTGACAGAGGTAATATCCCCTCTCTACTGGTCACCCATGACACCTATCATATCATACAACACCCCATGTGGCATGTATGTCTTTAGACATGTCCACCTAATGCAATGCCTACAAACATACCCAAATAACAGGACCATAGGAATTACTGACAACTAAAAGGGGAAAGGGAGAGGGAGATACCCCCACCAGAGGAAATACAAGTGAATACCACAAGACAAGCTGAAGATTTTAGCATCAATGTTATTAATTTATCTGGAGTTGCTTTATCCACTGAAACTGTTAACGTTTTGAAAAAAAGTTTTTTCATTTATACCTAATAATAGCGTGAATATTGGTAGATTGTTAATAGATTTTAGATTATATTTAAGAAAATTGAACCTACAGTATATAATGCATGATGTGTTGGTCACTGTTCAAACTTCTTCCATGACTGGGCCAAAAAAAGCTAGTACTTTTAACCCCCCACTGCATACTACTTTGCAAATGTTTCAAAATCAATGTGAAAATGAGTTTCGCAGGTTGACAGGTTATGTAAGTGATGACAATCTAAGTTCCTCTGAAAAGGGAGCTTTGCAAGATTTATGCAAAAATTCTGATATTAGAACAATGAAGGCCGACAAAGGGGGTAAAATTGTGGTCATGGATACCATTCAATATAATGAATCTATGATAGACATGTTAAGTGACAGTGAGACATACAAAGTGACTAGTGTCAATGTTGTTAAAAAAAGTTTTCAACGAGTTGATACACTGTTGTTTGACATGTTTAGCCAAGGAGAATTAGATCATCAGAGTTATGAATATTTGTTGGTCAAACACCCAAAATTGGCTACATTATTTGGCATTCCAAAATTACATGTTGACCAGCACAACCCACCTTTTAGACCTATTATTTCCGCAAAGCATTCTAAAACTGAGAATATATCTATTTGGCTTGACTATATTCTGAACCCTATTGTACAGAGAACTAGATTTTACATCAGAGATTCCTGGCATTTATTGGAAGAACTAAGGAATATAGATGTTTCATCTAGTTCTGTCAGTTTTGCTACTCTTGACGTCAAGTCCTTATATACTGCTATCAAGCAAACAGAAGGATTAGAATATTTGAGGGAATACCTGACTTCAAATTCTGATGTTAAGAAACACAAGGTTAGCACCATTTGTGATCTAATGGAGTTAGTCCTAGAGAATAATTTTTTCAGATTTGGTAAACATATTTATCAACAGATTTCAGGAGTAGCAATGGGAGCGAGGGTGGCACCAGCTTTTGCCAATTTTGTTATGGCAAATTGGGAGCTTAAATTTTTGGTTAAACATCATCTTTTCAATAGGGCACTTGCATATTTTAGATTTATTGATGATTTACTTTTTTTGTGGAATGGCACTTTTGAAGAATTTTCTGACTTCGTGACAGATTTGAATCATAGTACTGACTTCTTGGTCTTCAAATTGAGTGGTTTTGGGGACAACATTCCCTTTTTTGATGTCATTCTTAGTATAGATACAGTTAATAACACATTGAAAAGTCAAATATACAGGAAAGAGGTTTTTGCAAACCAGTATTTACACAAGGACAGTTTACATCCTACACATATGAAAAAAGGAGTAGTGAAGGGCCAAATAATTCGTTTGAGTAGGCTCACCACTGATGATGATGTATTTCAAAGTGAAGTAGGATTTTTAAGGTCATTATTCATGTATAGAGGTTATGCATTAGACTGGATTCAAAAAATAGAGAAAGAGGTCATTTCTTTAAGGAAGGGGGTTGCTAAACCGATTCTTCTTTCTAGTCAGATAGGTTTGAGTTCTGGTTCCAAAGTTTTAGAGAATACCAGTAGTTACCACCTAGTGTTCCCTTTACCGATTGTTGACGAAATGTGATTCATCAGGGACATCATTGTTAACAATTGGAAAATAATATTAGGAAATAAAGATCTGGTTGGTACTTTAGGGATGAAATCCACTTTCACTTACAAAAGAGTTAAAAATTTAAAATCTATGCTGGAGATGGATCATTATAGGTATCAGGACATGACAAGAGCAGCCAGTATTAAGAGGGGTACTTATGCATGCAATAACTGTAGGCAGTTTAGATTTATCAGTAACAGTACTAGTGTATTCATCAAATCTCTTAATTACACCATTTGGTCTAAGAGTTATTACAATTGTAATTCCGATTATGTTGTTTACATCGCCAATTGTGTTTCATGTGAACATTATTACATAGGAAAAACTAAAAGGCTTCTAAAAAGAAGAATCTATGAGCACAATTTGGCTATAAAAAACAAAGATCAGTTTAATTCTTTGGCCAAACATTCTTTAACATGTAGAGATTTTAAGAAATTTAAATTTTCAGTTTTGGAAAAAATCAACACTAGTGAATTTGGAGGAGAGTTAAATAATGTCTTAGAATGCAAGGAGACATTGTGGCAACTTTTGTTGGGGGCTGATAGGTTGCCTGGCCTCAATGATTATATTAATTTAAAATGTTTTTTGAAATATAGATAGGTGTTTGAGATCATATGCATGTGATCCATGTGTGTTTTGTGTGAGTTGTACATGTGTGCACACATACATGTTCATATCACTCTGATTCCCTTCAGAGGCATGATATGATTTACATTATTCATATATATATACCGATTTTTTTGTTTTATACATATATTACATTTTATATATATTATATTATATACATTTCGGTGTGTGTACTTGTGTGTATATATCATCATTCTTTTGATATTGCCATATATTTTTTATGATATTTACATATACATATATATTTTTTTACATGTGTATTTTATATTTTCATAGTGACTGTTTAGTTCTGTGTTTGTGTGTGTGTGTGTGTGTGGGGGGGTACATGTCTATATGTCCATATGTGTGTGTGTGTGTGTGTGTGTGTGTGTGTGTGTGTGTGTGTGTGTGTGTGTGTGTGTGTGTGTGTGTGTGCGGGTGTGTGCATGCATGTGATTGTTGTGTCTATGTGGGAGAGGTCCTTGGATATGCATTTCATATGTTCAAGTTGATTATTATGCTATTCACACAGCATGAATTTACATTGCATTTTTATGACTGTATTTTTGCATTTATACATATGCATGTGCATATATGTGTATATATATTCATTTGTGTATATATATATATATATATATATATATATATATATATATATATTTTTGTTATTATTATGATAATACTTCATGTTTGTAGAAAATCACATTTGTTTATTTTTTTCAGTTTGATGGTCATGATGTAATTTCCTGTTTAGTAAGTTATTTAAGGAACTGGAAATCACTTGAAAATGTTTCTGAGGAAGTTCACGATTTAAACAGTGGATGAAAGCGCTAAATTTTTGGCTTCTGGTTTACTTGTTTTTTTTGCCAGCAGTTCTGCAACAGGACCATAGGACCTACACAAGGCCTGTGTTGACAAACTCAGGGAAATTCAGCTCTGCACTGTATGTTACTGAGTAGTCACAGGTGATATGTTCATGACATGTACAGCCATGTGTGGCCACAGCTCCTACATATACCCCATGTCAACAATTGCAAGCCATGCATGCTGTGTGCTGTCTGGACATTAGCCTTAGTACCACAATAGCCAGTATGTGATGGGGTGAGATGTTTATAAGCCACAGACCTCGCACATGCTTGAATGAGTGTACTGCCAAGCTTTAACAGAGCACATGGCTGGCACTCTTCCAGTACACATGAGGTGTGTGTGGCAAATATGATGTGCTCACTGTTGACCATTACAGTGCCCTGGCTTCACCATGGCACTGTCAAGTAAGAGTTTGTAGGATTATGACATGGAATAATGCTGTGTGTGTCACGCTGATATGTGCTGTTGTAATATATATACACTTGGCTACTCAGTGAAAGTGGTGGTGTCCTACCAGTATATGAATACAACATCCATTATGGTGTAATGCTTGCTATGTTTCACACATGGTGTGGGGAAGGTGTGGAATGTATCCTCTTGATCTGCTAGTGCACGTACTGATGTAGACCGCATATGTGTACATGTATTGCTGTTTGTGTAGATTACATGTATGTGCAGTGTCTGATGTCTGAAGGTGACTGTTGTCTTAGTACATCATGCTGTTGCAATACAGCCTCAGCATTGCCAACTGTATATGGTGATATGCTCTAAGTACAGTAAGCCATACATGAGATATGGACAGATGTTTGGACATGACTACTAAGTGGTGGGGCTTCTTTGCAGATGAATGATTACTGAGGACAGCCCACTGGTGTGTTACAGCCAGTCCTACAATAACCTGTGTACCTGTTAAGGTCAGGTTTTGTTAACTGAAGTGGAAGACAGGCAATGTAGAATGCTATAAGGGTGACACCGAAGGCAAACTCCATAACACCTGTAACAGTAATACCTCTCCTGTGCATATATTGTGCATATATCAGCACAGTTGTCAAAGGAAAGAGTCAGTAAGCATTGTACCAGATGTGATAGTGCTGTACTGCTGTAGTACCTATCATGAGATAGGCAGGTGTTTGATTCACAGTACTGGCACGTGTGGGTGTGTGTCCATATATGTCACGTATGGTTGGGAATGCATCCCACATGTTATCACTCTCCTGAACACTGTTGTTGACACCAGTACAGAGTGAAGTGTAGAAAGAAAGGCATAGGCAGATGGTTAAACCTCACACATGTAAAGTGTCTGTATGTGTGTGACATAGGTGTATATCTTTGCGAATGCCAGTGAGTGTGTGTGTGTGTGTGTGTGTGTGTGTGTGTGTGTGTGTGTGTGTGTGTGTGTGTATGACTGTCCGTGTGTATGGCTGTCCGGTTCCTGGAGTGAGGCTGTATTTTACCATAGTGAAATGTTAATGCCCCCTCCCCTCATCCACTCAAAGCAGTCTAGCATCCCTGTTGATATCATCAATTGTAGACAGGCATACTAACCGCCTGTTAACATGTACACCCTGGGGTGTGACCTGTTGTTACATAGCCTACTGATGGACCCCCTCCCCACATACACTCACTGCACTGTAGTATCCCAGTTGATGTCTTTGATCTTATGTCATTCCAACTAATTGTACATGTGTAATCTCTGTGGCACATCTTGTAATTGTGTAGTACTATAATGATGACATGCACATAGGCAGGGGTTCTCGACTACTAGCAACTGTGTGTGTGTGTCAGAGTGTGTGTTACTGTGTCTGGAATCCCTGAGTGTGTGGGTGTGTCTGTGTTTGCATGCTTTCATGGCAGTGGGTATCACTGCTTCCCATTAAGAAGCACTATTTCCACTGGCCTTTACCCTTGTCATCCAGCATACCACTCTTTTATCCACTCTGCGCTCCAGGTAACTATACCTGTGATGTCATCCACTATGGATGTGCAGGTCTGAACATAGTAGCTTACTACACAGCTGTCATGCTCTTGGATCATTAGAACAGTAAACATAATTGAAACATGGGAGAATCTAACTGTGATATGGAAGCTACAAAATGCATGCAGGTATTGTCATACTGACCTGTGGGTAGTCAACATGTACATATGGGACTCCCGCAAACATCAACATCCCCCAGCGCATGCAACTACACCTGAAAGAGAAAGGTAGAACATCAAGATCAACATGCTGTTAGTGTTGTTGCACATGATACATACTGTCAAACATACAAAATGCATTCTAAAACTGCAATATATGGTATGTCTGCTGCCTGTCAACACTACTCAACAATATTAATCTACAATTGTCTACCTAGTATGTTCACCCTGTGCATCAGACCATATGAACATGTCCCTACACTGATGGTGTGGATATCAGGGATGTGGCACAGACATCATCATATGCACAGGATGATAATGTTTGCCAGATGCCTAGACTGTGCCATTGTATGACATCATGTGTGTATGTTAGGGCCTGTGATATCATTGGGCATGTGTGGATGTTATGCATGTGTGTGTGTTGAGGTGCCCTACATTTGTTTCCAGTGTGTGTGCGTATGCATGCACATAGGTCTGGCATGTGGCTGGCCTACACAGGGGTAATACTGACAGCTGCAGACTGTACAAGGCAGGTTTCACAGTTCACGGTGTCCGGCCATGGCCACGTGACCTGCACCTGCCAGGGGTTGGCACGGGCACTACCAGGTAAAGGTCCAGATTGGATACTGTCTGATGACACATGTCCACTGGAATCGTGTCCCTGTTGGGACCATCCAGGACCATGTGCATATGGCCTGCTGTGTCCTGGTGTGGGCTGCACAGCACCAGCAGCATTGCTGCTGCTACCGCCACTATGGGAGCGGCATGTGCAGTTGCATGTTCACGTAGACCTTCAACAGGTGATGTAGCTGGCCTACGTTCACGTGCCCGATGCCTCACTCCCACCAGATGTTCCAGCACAGGCATTCCATGCTCGAGGATTGACATGCCACTGTCAAGGACTCCCACCATGTCACACAATCGTCTATCCAAAACATCTGCAAGATGATGGTGAGCATTTGCAAGTGCCTGGATGTTGTCAGTTAATGAATGGAAAGCAACCCTCTGAAGCCTCAGACCGTCTTTATTGTGCCATTCAGCATGTGCCTGTGTCTCCATTACAGCCCAAAACATGCATCTGGTGACTCCAGCTAATGTGCTTGGTCTTGCAGGGGCATGTTGGCCAGTGGTCCTTCTACGAGCAGCGCTGGGCACATGCCTGTGTGGGACATCACCAGTCTGTTGACTGGGATCATGGTGTGCAGGCACACCTTCCATAGTCACCACACTTACCTGTTCCATGCTACCACCTGACAACTGCCCTTCCTCTATGGCCAGTGGTGATGGGGTATGTGCAGGCAGGGGAACTGTGTGCGAGGATGAGGGGAAGACAGGTGGAATGGCAACCAATGGCACAGATTCAGCCCATGACAACCCTGCCTGTGCCTCAATCATAGTATCATCATCACTGCTAGAGTCTGTGGGGACACTAACATCAGGTGGACCACAGAAGGGCAACACACCTACATCAACACCTGTGAGGGGAAGACAAGAACTGTACATTACAAGTTATACCAGACACACTCAGACAGACAGACAAAGACACACACAGACAGACACACAGACACACAGACAGACAGAAAGACAGGCAGACACAGACAGACAGACACAGACACACAGACAGACACAGACACACAGACAGACAAACCCACACAGACAGACAGACACAGACAGACACAGATAGACAGACACGGAACCACACAGACAGACACAGTCACACAGACAGACACAGACACGCACAGACAGATGGACACAGACACACACAGACAGACACACACACACACACAGACAGACACAGATAGACACAGGCACACACGCTACATGCAGGTGATATGGCAGATGGCATTCAGCTTAGACAATTATAGTTTCAGCTTAGGCAATTATAGTGGTAGTTATTGTACATCCCTGAGTTGCACACAACAGCATGCATGTGGTATAGCAGATGGCATGCACCTTACATAATTATAGTGGTGATTAGCATACATACCTGTATTGTACCATTTGTGTTAGTAGCCTATGTCCTATACCTGCAACACAATGCATGCACTTTGCACCATTGCACTGCACTTCCATGGTGTGTGCAACATACACCACATGTAAACAGACCATTGCTGACCTTTGTACATCTGCCACTGATGCTTTGTGTTGGCCACAGCCCATATGTGTGAGGACATGAGCAGTAGGGTATGTCAACTGCATACTATGTTTACTTGAGCCCTAGCTTTCATGTCTCCCCCAAAGCAGTGCATGCCTGTTCAACATTATTCTGCCTACCGCTGAGCTGAATGTAGACATTGTGCATGTGGCTATACACACATGTCTGACATGGCTGTCCCTACTTTGCAATGGTGCCACAGACCAGCACAGGTTTACAGTACACCAGCCTGCTGTGTGGCGTATGACCTTGCCAATCACATGTAGTATGACATGTCTTCTGCTGACGTGTTGAATGACATGCATACACATGTAACACAATGGTGTCCTTTCCAATCTACAGTATGGTAATGGTGTCCCAATGCAGGGACGTGTTATACTAACATGGACCTTCAGCTGATGCAGTGTTGTCTGTCCACCCTACAAATATGCAGGGACATACTGCACATTGAGCTGATGGGCATGCCCATTACAGGGCATCATGTAGCTTCACAATTGCTATTCAGTGTGAGCTACTGACGCAGTTCATAGCCATGACTATGTTCACATACAATACATATCTAATGTGGAATGTGACCGATGTCACCGAGGTGTATACACAATAAACTCTAATGTGGAATGTGTGGCACAGGTCACAGAACGGTATACAGATGACATCACTGCACATCTGCAACCATATTACTGATACTTGTGAAGGACAGGCAAGTAGATCTCCGAAGTAACACACCAGGCAAAAAATCCTTAACGCACTTTATTGAAAAATATAAATACACACAGCGTTTTCGCTACTCAAAGAAGGTAGCTTCTTCAGAGTGAATGGGAAACTGAAAAGTAAAATTCTTTAAAAACAGTGGAGAATAATCACGTCACTTCCTAGCCTCACTTAGAAAACTTAAAGTGGTATTGACATCCTACCAACAGTTTAAAAATACAATATGCTATTAAATAAAACATTATAAATAAATGCAATAAAAAAAGGGGATATAAATATGTTAAAAATAACAAACAAAAATATATACTTTTTATCTGATGTCAACAGATGGTAAAAAAGACAAAAACTAAACACATTGAAGTGTGGAATGCAATAAATACCTAAAATAAAAAAGGGAAAATATATCTAAATGTTTATGAATGCTGCCAAAAAGCATAAAAAGAACCTACTTTCTTATTGAATAGGTACTAAAAACAATTTGTCTAAGCGTGAATGAAAGACAAATAAATCACATCTCAGTAACACATATATGTAAAAAACAGGTCAAGGCAGACTACCTAAAGTATGACTTATATTTTAAATAGGCAGAGATGTTACAACTATCATTCAGTCCTGGTGGATTAAAAGCGTCAAGTTTAAGCTGCCATAGTAACTCGCAATTTTCTAAAAAAATAGATGTAGGTCCTCCTCTAATGGAGTCACCAATATGATCAATACCCATGAATAAGAAGGAGTGACCAGGATAACTAGCAACATGTTTTGCCAGAGCATTCTCACAGTTCAATTTTCTAATAGCATAAATATGCTGATAGATACGATCTTTAAACCTTCTGTCTGTTTTGCCTACATAATATGCAGTGCAACAAGAACAGAAGGCTAAATAAACAATTGATTTAGTACAACAAGTAATCTTATGGGAAATACTAAATTTCCTATCTCTTACAGAGAAAGTACTGCCACTCTTAATATAATGGCAGTAGGGACAAAGGCCACATGCATAACAACCCTTATTCCGGTTCTGAATATCAAGGCCTGTGTGCTTCTGCAAAAGCTCCTTAATGTTAGGACCCCTTTTGTATACAATTCGGGGTTTTGCACCTAATTTCTCAACCAAAGATGGAGTACTTGAAATAAAAAACCAATTTTTATAAATCATTTCTTGAATCGAACTAGAACTGATATTAAATGTAGTAATAAAACTACATGGGTATTGCAGAGAGCAATCATCTACAACAGAAATGTCTATGGGCTGTGAAGATGTAAAAAGTTGAACTTCAGAATTAGACGTGGGAGCAACTTCAGGATTACTTGTCAAAGTGAGAATAGGGTTGAAAAGGCCACTCAATTTCTTACTGGTCACCTCATGGGTCAAGTCATCAATTAGTTGGGAGGGGTATCCCCGATTCAGGAATAAATTCTTAAGAAAATTGCATTCCTCCAAGAAATCGTAGTGGTCAGTGTTCATGCGGGCCGCCCTCACTAGCTGGCCCTTAACTATTGCTCTCTTGACTTTGAATGGATGTGCACTAGTAAAATGCAAGAAAGAGTTTACATAAGTTTTTTTCCTGAAAATGGTTGATTTTAAACGGTTAGAAAGTGGGTCCCTAGTCAATCTGACATCCAGATAGTCAATGGCATCTGTGGCAAAGTTATGGGTGAAACTAAGAAAGGTAGTTGTCTGGTTGAGGAAATCAAGAAATTCCAACGCTCGATCTGAGTTACCCTTAAACAGGATGAACATATCGTCCAAAAATCGAGTATAAAACCAGATCATTTCGCCACACACTGTTGTTAAATATAAAATGTTTCTCCCAATAGGCCATAAATAAATTGGCCACTGAAGCGCCACATGGGGAACCCATCGCAACTCCTTGTTTTTGAATATACAAATCCTTTTCAAAAAGAAAAAAGTTAGAAGAAAGCACTATATCAAGAAGCTCAGTGATGTTCATGATGTCATTTTTGGAGGCTCCTAAATCAGTCAGTAGAAGGTCAAGCCATTCCATTGCCTCCTGGTGTGGTATGGAGGTATAGAGATCCACGACATCAATTGTTAAAAAATTGATGCTGTCATCAATGCTGATCTCGTTCAAACTAGCCAAAAAAGACCAGGAGTCCTTGCATATACTTGGAATACGTTCTAAGTAAGGGGAAAGTAGTGACCTTCAGCTGATGCAGTGTTGTCTGTCCACCCTACAAATATGCAGGGACATACTGCACATTGAGCTGATGGGCATGCCCATTACAGGGCATCATGTAGCTTCACAATTGCTATTCAGTGTGAGCTACTGACGCAGTTCATAGCCATGACTATGTTCACATACAATACATATCTAATGTGGAATGTGACCGATGTCACCGAGGTGTATACACAATAAACTCTAATGTGGAATGTGTGGCACAGGTCACAGAACGGTATACAGATGACATCACTGCACATCTGCAACCATATTACTGATACTTGGCAACTATGCCCACACATGGCTAACTTACAAGTACTCTATGTCCCACATGCCATCTGTGTACCTCACACACATGAGGAGCAGGAATGACAGTGATGTCTGACACCAGCAAGGTGAATGTACTGTATCTGTGGTTTGATGTGGATGTATGTGTATGTTGTGCAACACATGTATGTATTTGGATACTGTATAGGTGAATGCTTCCATGTCATGACACACTCCAGATGTTCAAGACATGTTATGTGGTGGTTTCATGTTATTCCTACACAAGCTGTGCACAAACCTGTATGATGTTTAGTGTTTCACTTCTGCAATATCACCATTACACAAAGGCCATAGTTGTATTGTGTCGAGCCAATGTACAACAGGGTGTACACACATGCACATCACTTCTACTGTGTGTGTTGCTTCATGTCTCTGGCCATCCTCCATGGCCACGTGTACACATGTTCAGTCCAATGATTGTGATGGCCATTTTATTTCACATGTCAGTGTTATCCCATATGACATACACCCATAGATGTCATATGCTCCACTGAGGACAGGGTTATGCAGACAAAGGGTGGCATGTGTGGGATGTGAGACATGTTTTGCAGGATAGTTGAGCAGTGTTGCAGTCAGCCCACTACCTGTCATGGACATGTCTGTTAGCACATGACATTGTGTGACATTCATAGCAAGGGTATATTCCACAAGGGTGTATCCTGTGGGCTGGACATACTCCAGCTCCAACACATTTAGTGTGTGTGCACATATATGCTCTCTGTACAGTACTGTTCATATTCCCAACATGTGTAATGCTGATATGTAGCACCTGTCCCTACAGTGGAACACATCTCCACCATTGTATTCACTGTTGTCCACACATCTGGCAATGACAGTTTGGAAGGTTTAGTGTAGGTGTTTCATATAGTCTTCATTTTTTTCACATAGGTAAACACTGTGATGCATTGCAGGTCTGACCAGTGTCCATTAACAGGACCACCATGCATTGTGTACGTGTGTTATGGCAGATAGCATGCAATTAATATGTTCCATGCATTATCAAGCCTGGTAAATAATAACAATCTCACCTAACACAGGCTGCTGTCACTGCAAAATGCCAGAGGTACCTAAACAGGAGTGTCACAGCAGTAAGATCATTATCCACACCTGTGTGATAGCTACATGGTGCAATGTCCTTGTTAGTACATAAGCCAGTACAATACACTATACTATGGAGTATGTATATCTATGCATACATAGAGTAGCAGGCTATAGTATGTGGCATGTGTGCATACATGCCTTACATATGATGTTGCATTACATATTGTACAATAACACATGTAATTATTTGATATATAGTTGTGTTTTCTGTGCAGTAGTGACTTACGAGGCAACTCCAGGCTTGGTGGTTGAGAGACACCCACCTCCACAATACCAGCTAAAGCTTGTGGATGGAGGTCTGCAGGTGTCCCTAGTTCCTTGGTACGTGTGAGTGGTGGCTGGGTGTTTGGCCCCTCCACCTGTTGCACCTTGTTCCCTGGCGATTGCATTAGCATGCTGTTTTGCCCATCTTATCAGGTCAGTGCAGTGTCGGCACACCTTCTGATAGGTGCGATTGTGACCACCAACATCATTTACCCTCCTGCAGAGTTCCTCCCACAGGGCATCTTGCTGCTGTGCATCCTGTGGCACATGGCTGAAGAGCATCGTGTAGGTGTCAAGGAGGTATGGGATGAGGACCTCATCCTCCAAGCGGCTGTAAGGTGGCAGTCTGCTATGTGGCATACCTGGAAGACATAACTATGGAGGCAGGTCACAGTAACTCACAGAGAAGTACAGCCGTACAGCTGAACATGCATGTGTATCACATTTATTAAAATTACAAATATGTCTTTGTAAATCTACATGACACTAACACCACTGACATGTATAAGTCACACACATTTGACACCTACTGGTGATGTGATGCTATCGCCATATATGTGTGTGTGTCATGTGATGACATTGCTTATACACCATGTGGATGTTGTCTTGATGTGGGCATGTCTGTTTGCCTGTAGTGGTGTCTTTACCTATCAGCACATGCCTGGATGTGTTTACACTAATGCAATCAACCTTAATGCTGTGTATATGCCACATATATAGTCATACATAGCCATTAGGACATGACCTGTGACCCTGCAGACTTGCAAGCATGTATGAGTTTTGCCATATACATCTACATGGCACTGAACAGCTGTGTAGCACCCTGCCATGTATTGCCTGTGTTGCACATGTGTAACACATGGGACAATAGCTAGCCTGATGGTATTTGCAGGGATGGATATCAACTATAGCATGTATGGTCATAGTGATCTAGTAGGCTATATGCCCTGGGCCATTTATGAGCCTAGGCAGACAGGTTACTTAGCTGTAGGCAACAGACAGGTAAGTTTCAGTGGCCAGTTCAAGCAGTGCCACAGAACTCATACACATGGTTACTGATATATTTGGCATGCGGTCATCACACCATGTCACAGAGGGGGGCGATGTGCAGCTTCACTGGACAGGGATGCATAGTATGGCAAGAGTATGTTAAGTGTATGGGACAGGGATCTGTCAGGCATGTTGTTTTCCTTGTACTAGAAAGGTGGATGTTCATGACGTATGTGTTTATTTGGTATCAGGATGGGTTAAGTGTAGCATGTCCAACACCTCTGGGTTGGACATGGCTTATTTCAGGGTAGGCTGCATGCTACCTAGTGCAGCTAGGGATTGTGAAGGGCAGTGTAGGCCATCTACACATGGGCAATAACCCTTAAAGGAAATATGTGATCTATTATGGGTCACATGGGTGTTGAGTATGGCTGAGCAGTTATCTCTATATTCCTGGATGGCACCCTGTCATGATTAGGGGTGCCACCTATGACTACCTGTCTTTTGTGGTGACATAGCTATCAAAGGGAAGTACTGTCCAGCTGCATCCCATACACACAGTTGCAATTATGTTGACCGCTGCCTAGGTGGTAGTTAATGGATACAAGGTTTGTAACATAGGGGATGACAATGCAATACATAGCTGTCAGATTGTGACCATACATCACACACCACACATCTGACACACTAAGGCCCTTCTGTATCTTGAATGCAGCACACAGTGAGTCAACTATTGCTCTTAGTTCATAGTCATTTGTGAACATCAATAGGCTGATGTCTTCTGTGTTAGTCTATGTGGTATAGATAACAAAGAGGGGGAGTACCAGGAATGACCCCTGTATTACTGTGGCTGGCACTGGTTTGATGTGCATGTATTTGTCAGACACCTTCTGTAGTGTGGGTTCTGCCAGCAGTCCAGTTGCCAATCACTCCTGTGACATAGGAATATACACCTAGTTTACTGAGTGTAGCTGGAACACAATATGGGTGATGGTGTCCTACGACCTGGCAAGGTCATGATATGCAGTGTGAATCAACCCTACTGTCATCTACATCTGTACTGAGTACATCGATTACATTGACCATGGTTCATGGCCATACAGACCAGACTCAGCAGGGTAGTTGTGCACTATGTCTCATTATCAATGGTGTCTCCCCTTTTGTGGGGTGTGATAACTGTTGCTGTGCACAATTCGGTATGTACACAGCCTGACATGGAGCTATGATTGAACATGATGGGCATGTGGATAGCTGAATGTTCTTACATTTATGTAGGATACACCTTGGGATGTTGACAGGTCCCATGAAAGCTGTATGTATGGCATTAGAGAGTGCAACTTGTACCTGCATAGTCATTAGTACAGGGGCCCTGTAGTGTACATGGATATATTACTAAGTGTACCTGTTGGGGTGGGGGGGTGGGAGTGGGTTTAGGTTCTCCGAGACCCTATCTGGATGAATGGGTGCTATTTCTGTAGGTGCAGTACTTCCCATGCCATAGTGCTGTGCAGCACGGCAGGTCTTGCTGTTGCCATTACGATTAATGACAGAGCTACAGAATGCTCTGTGCTCGGCCTCATAATATGTGGCTGATTAGTTTCACAGTAGCGTTGTGTGGTTTTATATGGTGTATCTGCATCTTACTAAGGCGGACCAGAGATCACCTACACTCATGTGTGTTCACTCTTGCAACAGTTGCTACCTTCTGTGGTACAGTTTAAAGCATGGTACTACCAGTTTGCCTACTTATTTGTGTTGGGTTGACTCCTGGTTCTGTTTCAATGGTACAATCACTGCACATATGTGACTGCTTAAGGTTCATTTGTGTAGGATTCAGCATTTGCACATGCATTGTCCATCTGCATGGGTGCCATGGCACTTACCACTCTGCTCTTAGGAAACATAAAATTGGCATTGGAGACTAACTATGTGTAGCATACTTTTAGCCCTGTTTTTGTGACTACTGTGATCCAGGTTATTGGGGTTGATGGAATACAACATGCATTGAGTGCAGGTGTTGGTACATGAGGAGTCTTCCCAGTTCATAATGGAATAGTTGAGAGTAGCCAATATTACGGTTCTGTCTCAGACCTAATCTTCCCCATTACAGCACATTATGACAGTTGGGAAGTCCGCGGCCTGGTGGTGATCTGTCTCAAGGTGCATTTTGAATTCCACTGTGGTGCAAAGGTAGTTGCTCAGCATGATGCATCTGATGTTATGCAAGTGCAATTAGCGTGGGGGTGTACATATCCTTCAGCAGTGTGTTCCAATAAAGGATAATGGGCAAGAGGTGAGGTATATGTTATAACATGGTCATGCAGGTGTGCTCTCTGGAGCATTGAAACATGTCTCAGCCACTGCACAGATATGTTCTCCAGGTTAAGGATTGATATATGTGTGTCTGTATAGTGTTTCTGACATGTATCATTGTGTAGCGAGACCCACAGTTTATTGCTTGGCTGTCCCTGTAACAGCAGTGGACCCTCACCTGAACCGTGCATGATGAAAGCACTATAGGGGAATCATGAGCCCTAGGCAGTATCCAGATTCCCAGGGGTGACAGGTGTAGGCCTTGTCTGGCAAAGCATCATGGTCTTTCAACCATGTTATCCTAGGATGACAGATACTGGATGCCCTGTGACATGCACCACTACACTAGACAATTGTGGAATACAATCCTTTTGTCCCTGTACTGCAGTATCATTTTGGCCAATGCAGAATGCTACCCAGGCCTTGGGACATACCTGCATGGGCTACAAGACCTGACAGTTCCTGCATGTGTTTCCATGCAGTCCAGGCTACTGCATCACAGGTCCTGCACAACAACATGGAATATGCCAGAGCCACGTGTATAGTTCAAAAGGTGGTTTGAGTGTATGAGTATGTGGCTAATCATGGCAGACTGGCAGCTGACAGTATGTATGCCCTCGTATAGGTCGGTGTGTAACATAGTGCTAGAGTTTGCATTCACAAATGAGTACTGTTGGGCATATTTCCACTCATGAGTTCAGGTGTGGCACAATTATGCAAACTATGTCGTACAGTTTGTGTATGTCGGTGTCTGTCTCTTCCTGCTTGTGGGGGGGTCACTTGTTTGGACAGATACTTAGACGTGTCTGTGAATGTGTGTGATTTCAGGTAGTGTGTGTGGGTGTCCTTACTGTGTTCTGGTAAGGGTATGTGTTGGTTGTGTTGATGAGCTGCAGGTGTTAACCTACACCTCATGACTGTCCAGTCCAGTCATGGCTGTAGACTGGGTTGCCTTCCAGCTTACCCCTGTAGCTGCATCCCACACAGTGTGTGGGGCATGGTGTTAGGTGGGTCTGGCAGTGTACATGGCATAGCCACATACACAAAACTGACATTAGGAAACACCAGTAGCTGACTAGTGGACATGCCTGTATGAGCAGTCAGTACTACAAGTACCAAGTACTGTATTTAGTTTACGTATAATCTGTGAAGATGTTTTAGACAGTGATGCTCACATGTAAATATTTGTGTTATGGATGTGACAACACTGGCTATTATGCAAACGTTGTAGCTACCTTTAGCAGCAATCCTCCTCTGAGGAGCACATCACATCCTATTAGTTGATTACAGATGATGCAAGTGTCTACAGGTCTGTTTCCTTCTCTGGGTATATACTCACATATCCACCAGGACCATGAGCTCTGTTGGGCACAGACACCCACTCTCCAAACAGAGTTATGTATCAATAGGCTCTGATGCCACCATCAACATGATCAGGATATAATCAGATAGTGTGAGCCATCACCTATGATGCAGCTATTACATATGGGCAGCTGTCTCCTACATCTTACTCTCCTACCGCAGATGTTACACTGGAGTTAAAGATGATATGCAACCTGTTTCATTACCAGTGCTGTGCACTACCTTACATACAGTATGTGCAAGTGGCTGTTAGGCTGGCAATGAGATGTTGGGCTACACAAACCTGGTAGTTCAACCAGTGTGTCTGTACTCTCAATATCCACTCTATGTAGGTGTGCACATAGCCATTTGGCCCAGCCCTGTAACAAGGGTCACTACACATTTGCATAACATGTACACATGCACAGCTGTTATTGCTTGCAAACAATAATAGGGAGGTGGATATTACATGTGTTATGTGCATGGATAGTTACCTGGCTCTTCCAATTATCTTTGCTATCATGCTGCTAACCTGTCAGATGAATACTAATGCTATTTATCCTGTCATTGAGTATTGTAATTGCCAAAAGACATAACTACTGTTTGCATAACATAACAGAACTGCTATGTAGAATAGAATACAGATCTGCCTAGAATACTGTACATTGCACAGTTATTGGCACAATATCCCACAATGCACACCATATTTGCACGGTAAGCCCACCTTTAACATGTTCATCTTACATATACACCCATACATATGTCAACTGTTACAATATATCGACATATACTATCCCCTGTTATAGCACATACTTGTTGGGCCATTCCTGATACTGACAGTGGCTGGAAGTGAATTGGTGGGTTCCAAGCCCATATCATCCCTTGTGGTGTATGTGGAGTGTGCCATGTGACCTACAGCAGTACACACATAGAATACTACAAGCATTACTACTGTTCAACAATACATCACTACAAGATAGCTATCTCCACTATATGTGTTGATTACACTGTAATTCTTACAGTACAGGTACTACATACACAGACATACTACATGTTATACATACCGTCTTAGTAATCTGAAGTGTTATTAACTAGTGTAATACTCATTTCCGGTTCATCTTTCAGTGTTTTGTACTGTCCTACAGGTAGATACAGATGGTTTGAATGTGTGACAAGGCAACCTTTTATAGTTACAGATCAGTAACATGTGCTATCCCGATGACCAATTGGTGTTCCTAAGTAGCTAATTACATGCACATCAGCTGCGCTGCTACTGCCTTAGCCAATACCATGGCTACAGTGGAGTATAATTGAGTACTCCACTTGGGCATTGTCCCTTTGGCTTACTTGTGAGGAAGACAGTGAGGAAGTTTTGTCTGGAATCTATTGCAATAGCTGTATGGAGATGAACAGTAATATATTGTGTGTAATGCCTAGAGTAGAGTAGTCGGTCTAAATGTAAGTACTGCTGTTATATTTCTGAACATTGCTACTTGTGCAGGGTTTATTTTTACCTAATGCTTCTGCATATGTTTCAGTCTGGCCAGGTTGTTTAACCAGCTCAAGGCTGCATAACTGTGCATATAATGTTAGGGGGGTTTACAGTGTGCTTACCAGACATATTTAGTTTGGCGTTACTGTGTATCATACTGTGCTAATAATCAGTACTCGGTAAAACTTCCTGGTGTACGAACCTTTCAACCCTCTGAAACGGGATTAGTTCATACAAACCCTGTTACATCAGCAGCTGTTCAATTGTATAACAGCAACTCTTTAACATAGGGCCATGTTAGTGTGTCTGTGTACTGGTATGTTAAGTTTTCAGCAGATGTTGTACAGTAGTTGCATAATTGGTTATGGTATGACAGTATGTATTGGTGTAATTATTTCGGTTGTGGGGTAGATGTTGGTGGGTGTACATAGCACATGCAGGCGTGTAAGAACCCCTTTTATACAACGTCTATATGTGTGTGGCTGTTTTTTCCCTATGTGAACACCTATCCCTTAGTGGACTAATAGTATAATAATTGCAGGCTGATTCATTAAGGCACTATTAAATGCTTCCTGTATAGCATGCAGGTACTGTTGTTGTTATTGTACTTGAATCCTTTTGGCAATACATCAGAATGTAATAAAGATTTGCAAAATGAAAGCTGTCTGTAATTCTGTCATGGATATTTGCAGTCATTGCAGTTGTGTTGGTGACTGCGTCCATAGAACATATTTGTAATAGTGTATTGGCATATACTCTTCATGTGTTATGTTCATATTGTTTGGGGGGGGGCGGAATGTGTGATTGCTATGGTCCATGTTATTGTCAGATATGACCACTTCGGATGCTGTCTACAGACATGTATGCATGTGTGTGTGTGTGTGTGTATATATATATATATATATATATATATATATATATGTCTGTGTGTGTTTGTGTGTGTGTGTGTATGTATGTGTATATATATATATATATATATATATATATATATATATATGTGTGTGTGTGTGTGTGTGTGTGTGTGTGTGTGTGTGTATATAGATATATACATTATTGCATATGTTTATCTGTACCTCCATAGATGTGTAGATGTTTTTAACCTATCTATATATCCACAAATATATGTAGACCTGTATATATCGACATGTCTCTATGTATCTCTCTCTCTCTCTCTCTCTCTATATATATATATATATATATATATATATATATATATATATGAGCATACACTTTTAATTGGGTACATGGAAGGTTTTCCTATTTCAACACATTCCTCCCTTTTGTGTTTTAACCTGTCTGCATACACAACTGGGATAGGTACATCCCAGGTAGCTTAGTGTTAGGTTACTCTGAGGATGGAGTACATGGTTGTGGGTTTTACTCCTGGAAGGTGTTATTATTTTACCTCTCACTGGTAGGGAAAGTATGAATAACCCACATTTACGTGGTTGTGAACAGGTTTGTCAGTGGTCTGCGCGACGTTAAGCAAAGGTCAAACATGTGATGCGCTTCTCCGTTTACTGTGTTTCAGCGCTGCTTACCGTCATGCAAACATGTGAAAACCCACTTACAACTGCTTAAGAGTGCTTTAATCCACCTGTATCCAAAAGCCCTTATTCTGGCCCTCAAAATAACCTAACAGCCCTTGAACCCGGGACCCTGAACACCACAGACACTGATTTTACCACTAAGGCATCTGAGATACCTACAAATGTTGTGGTGTTTAGAATATACATTGTACTACAGACGTTCCTCACTACTGAAAACAAATGTGACAGTCAGTTGGTGTACATATGTCTGATACATTTTAATATTCATATGTTTGTGAAATTAGGAGTTGCAATGTGACATGACAGGGTGTATTATGAATGAGTAACGTTCTTGCTTTGTGTCCTTTTTATATTGTCCCCATACTCCATGTATGCCCCTCCAGTTCACTTATTGGACATCTAACCCAGGCCCTCCTTGATGCATGATTGCATTACCCATCATTCCTCCCCCACCCCAATCTTCACATACACAACAACCACCCCTTCTATGGTGAATTAGGTTAATATTAATTTTTCTAATACCAGAGCTGCATGTATTTTGTGTACGCTCCAATTCCTTTGGAGTGCTTCTGTGTCACAAAGTGTGTTCATAGATATTTTAAATATGGCTATTGATGTAACTGTATAATATATATATATATATATATATATATATATATATATATATATATATATATATATGTGTGTGTGTGTGTGCAGACATCACTGACATATATATATATATATATATATATATATATATATATATATATATATATATATATATATATATATATATTTAATATTAGTTTGTAACAGTAAATCATCTGTAGACTGGAATGTGTTGGTTCACAAACTACAGTACATTACAATGTACTGAACATACGTATACAAAGTCCCTGTCCCATTTGTGATCATTACAGTGAAATGCATATGGTATAAGGTGTAGTCTCAAGATCATGTAACATGTGTACACCTCGGATGGCTTAGTGGTACGTCCCATGAATATAGTGTGCATGGTCCAGGGTTCAACACCTGGCAATGCTTTATGAATGTTTTTTACTGCAGAATAAGGCTCATTTAAGCAGTTGAAAGCATGTTTAAAGGTGTTTGTGTGGCATTATAGCAACAGTTAAACAAACTTTGTAACATATAACCTGTGTGCACAAACATGGCCACATCTGCTACCTACTCCGGATGTATACATGTCAGTGATGTAACATCTCACTATGTGCTGACATAACATAACATTCTCTGTTGACTGTACTCTGCTGCACACATGGGTTTATATGGGTGATTCAAATGTTTATTATACAGACAATTACTACCTATATATGCAAGCTGTGGTTAGGGTATACTTTTGCACATGATTAACATCCCTGCCTTTATCGGGATTGTAACCTGAAATGCACAGATACTATGTGGATGCTGTAACCATTACACTGTTGACATTAACATTGCTTCCACCTATTTCCTATTTAGATGATTTCTATGTGTAAGCTAGGCTAAGCAAAGGGCGGGAGCCCCAAAACTCGCTGAGCTTCACGTACTCTTGAAATAACAGCATATAACAAATGTATTGTGAGACAATACATTACATTCCTAACTACATTAGGCATAGCCCCTCACTGACACACTTCAAGGGAAACATTGTTGTGTGAATGAGTAACAGACTATACACCCCTGGGATCATGTGTCCCAGAACCATACAGCCAGGGAGTGGGGGAGCATGTCCAGTTTGATAGCTGCAAGACCTGTTGGGGGAATTGAATGGTGTTGAACTGCCACATTAGCATGCCCTCTTTAGATCACTAAGTGCCCCTATCACCCTCCACAACTCCAGTCTTCAACAGCTTCTAGCAACTCTGCCTGGAATTGCTTCATTGGCTATGCTTGACAGAGGCTCATTTACTTCATCAATGGGGCAGGGAAGGCCAACACACTGTTGCTATGCTTCTAATTGGCCTTGGGCAAATAATTAGTAGGCTATCTGTGAACCTCTAACGTGCAGGCCATCACAGCCACAATATGTGAATAAACAGACCTTCAGATCACAATATACAGTGTGAACTCACCATGCAGTCAGGAAACAGTTGAATACAGCAAAAACATACAGAACACTGATACTTAGTCACTACAAAAGCCTATCTTGGAAGCTAGAAGACTTGCATAAGTTTAAGGCTTTCTATTGCTTACCAGTAGGTTACCTACAGGGGAGATGTAAAACAAGTACAGATGGGGAACATGCATGCAATGATACCATACTGGCCTAAGTGTCAGCCTTGCACTTTGGAATACTGGCCAAGGCTATTGGCGCCCCCATGGTGCCTTATTTAGGAGAGTCTCAAAGGTGAATACCAGTGCCGTAAACAGCACATTAGCAGATACAATGATGATTATGCTACTCAACACCAGGGGTTGTGATCACAACATGCATGCACTCACAGCACTCCTCAAGATGGACAACATCAATATCTGTGCATTAACTGAAATCTGTCTTAAGGCTCCTGAGAGCACACTAGCACTACCAGACTACAACCCATACCACACATTTCAGCCACAGAACATGGACTGACAGACATGGAGGGGCTGTATCCATATTCATCAGGGATACCTACACCTCCAGGTTAGTGGGGCAGCATGATACCTATGTGATCATCCATGTGCAGCTAACAGCAGCTACAACTGCAATGTGGAATGTGGCCTGCTATGGATCACCCTCCATGACCCAGGACCTCCACTCCACCTACCTGGAGACAGTGGAGAACATGACAGTCCTAATGCACACCCTGGTATTGGTCGATGTCAACTACCATACCCTTAACTGGGAAACGTACTCCAGTACTCACTTCCAGGACCAGCGCTTTCTGGAATGTATCACCTCATATGCCCTGTATCAGGTGGTAACCTCCCTAACGTGGGGTGGAAATTACTAGATGTGGTCATCACCAACATTTGCAACAAGTGCACCACAGCGAAGGTTAACTGGTCACTGGTTAGATCTGACCATGAACTATTCACTGTTTCCACACCCTAGCATGTCCCCCATCCATGGATAGCACAGTGTATACCTTTCCTACAGCTAAATTTACACTACTAGTGACAGGGGTGGGGGGTTTCACAGCCCCCAGGCTAAGGGGAAACACTGCTCAAGATACAGACAGATTTACAAATGCAGTCTATAAGCACCTACATGGATGTATGGATCATGCCATCACGGATAAACCAAGACTCACTCTTCCTAGACAAGGACACCAGTCTGGTGGACCTCTGCAATAAACAGGCTATACTACAGAAGTAGGACAGTGTTCCAGACATGCAGCAAATCCCACAAAGTGCAGACATCTGTGACCACTATTAGTATGATACGTAGGTCCCTCATGACATCAACCAAGGCTAACATCAGCAGGAGACTATGCAAGGATTTGAAAGATAACCACAAAGCCTTCTTTGGCTATGTCAAGGATCTACGTCGTGACACAGACTTGCACTGTGCCGGTGTAATATAGCACAAAATATTCTGACGCTACTGATATTGCCAACATCCTTGCTGATACATTCGGTGCATACTTCACCCCCTAAAGAGCCCACAACACTACCCGAAAGGTACAGTATCCCAACCATCAGAGACACACAGGTGGAAATGGCCCTCTCTAACAGCAGACCACAGCGTCAGTGGAGGCAGATGTTGACCCAGACTTCATCTTGCAAACTGTACAAGACAACCTGCCCCCCACCTAACTAAGCATTCCTACCTCAGCCTCTCCACAGGCTACATGCCCATACAATGGCATGTGGCAACTGTTATTCCACTCCATCAAGGTGAAATCACAACTGACCATGATAACTACCACCCCATAAGCCTGACTAGCCTGGTCTGCAATGGTATGGTTTGCATCCTCATGGCACTCATTGACAATGACATTGGTAACCTTCGAACACGTGACCCAACCCAGGTCAGCTTGGTTGAGTGCAGTTCATGTCTACTGAACCTGTTTGATGTCTTACATACAGTCACCAATACGTTAGATGACAGGGGAGGTGGTTCACACATACTATCTGGACCTCACCAAGGCTTTTGACACCATGCCCCACTCAGGTATTATTGATAAACACACCAGCCTGTACATTCACCCATACATCACAGGTTGCTTTGCCAATGGGCTTACACACAGTACCCACATGGTACGACTAGCGTTCTCCAGGTCCAACTCTTGAACAGTCGCAACTGGTGTCCCACAGAACTCAGTCCTGGGAGCCCTACTGTTTGGCATATACATCTCAGATGTACAGGCAAACACAGGTGGACTACTGCAGTCCATGTTTGGCAATGACTGCAAACTGGGAGTCATGACTGATAGCCCAGCTGACACGGACATCCCTCAAGGGGCCTCACATGGAACTTCACAGGGTGCCAATGACACAACCTCCAGCCAAGTGCCACTAACTGCATGGTCATTCCATTGTGGAATTGGCTCCCACATATTAACACATGAGCGGCAGCCACTTTAATACAGACAAGGTAATGGGGTATCTGGGGACTAAGGTAGTTAGTGATCTCCCATGTGACAATCATATCTCCACTGTAGTTAGGACATCCTTCTATGTAGGCCATCTGACTACTACAGGATTCCCATCTAGACATACTGGGGTTATAGTGCCCCTTTACTCATCACTCATCAGTCCCATCATAGGGTGTAATAACCCATGTGGGATGTACCTCAGAGGACACGTCCAACAGCTGAGGGGTCCATGAATGTACCTCACCAAGGGGAATACTGGCCTCCAACATATGGCCTATGCAGTCAGACTGAATAAACTCCTGCTTTACTCAGTGGCATCTCGTTTACCCAGAGATAATCTCCACTGGCCAACACAGCCATGTCGTACTCAGGCTTGAAGGATATGCTCCACCTATGGGAATCCATGTCACAGTGAGCCACACACTGTAGTGAGCTGACCTTGCCACAACAATAACTGGAAGATGCTGGAGGGACAGCTTCCTGTCACAGACACTCCCCATACTTTGGAACAACATCCCTAACTACATTATACAGAGCCCCTCACTAACACTCTGCAAGAGAAACATTGAAGGTTGGATGGGGAACAGTAGATGCACCCCAGGGATCCCACCATTGGCTCTGCTCCACAGAGGGATGGTTAATGAATCAATGGAGTGGCAAAAGCTGATACATTTTTGGCTGGCCTTATGAATGGCCTCTGGCAGTTGACCAAGTACCTACCTATGAATCTATACATACAGTATCTGCATATGCTGATAGCTTAATTTACTTTTCAGGTGTTGACTTACCTTGTGCCAATGGCTGTTGTGTGTGCAATAGTTGAGGGCTGCCTATGTTGGATGCACACAGTAGACTGCCTATACATGACAATTTACAGATAGTCTTGTGTGTGTGCCATCCATTTTACTGTGTGTGCAGGTGGAGAAAGGTGTTAGTCCCTAGGTGCCTACACCGTCAGTGTGTCTGCTATATGTTCCCTCTTTGCCAAGGCATGAGCATGTTGGACTCACTTCCGTCTGCCTACTGGGGCTGGCTCAGGGTGTTCATGGTCCGAGTACCTCTGTGCCTGTGGGGCCCTTGGCAATGGTGGTGGGCTGTGAGGGCCTTCACCATTCTGTCCCTGCTGCAGCTGTTTCCACAGGACTGTATTGTGTAACATGGCACACACTACGAAGATGTGGCCACATGTGCCTGGAGAGTACTGCAAGGCTCCACCAGATATGTCCAAGCAATGGAACTGTGATTTCAGCATCCCAAACACATGCTCTTTGATTATTCTGGTTTGTGCATGTGCCTCATTATGGCATTCCTGCATGAGTGTGTGTGCATTTCTGATGGGAGTCATCATCCACGGTTCCAGTGCATAGCCAGCATCCCCCACCAGGTGGCCAATTGGGATGTCCCTCCTGGCAAATAACTGATGCAGCTGTGAGGCATGCCAGATGTGGGAGTCGTGATAGCTTCCAGGGCTGCCAGCACACACATCCATGATAATGCCCTGGGCATTGCACATGAGCTGGCAGTAGATGGAGGGGTATAACTTGCAGTTTATGTAGCGCCTACCCTGCTCACTGGGTGGTGGCTTGATGTGTATGTGCATGTAGTCTATTGCACCCAGTACAGCTGGGTATTCTGGCCAACTCCTCCTGCATTCAGGGGAAATATATGTGCTCATTGGCATGTGGTAACATGGCATCCAGGAACTGGTGTACTACCCTGGATGCTGATGCCTGTGAGATACCCATGATATCCCCAGTTGGTCTTTGAAAGGTACCTGTAGCTAGTATTCTCAGGCTTACACATACCTTTGTATCCATTGGGATGGGTTCCCCTCTGTTTGTTCTGGCTCTGAGGCGTGGCCGGCACAGCTCCACAAGTTGCTGTAGGGTGTCCCTGTCCACCCTGTAATGCTCTACTATCTCCAGATCATGTAGCCCCTGGTAGGTTACCCTGGGTCTGAACACTCTCCTCCTCCTCTGGTGCCTGCAGTGGTCATGTGCATCATCCTCCACACCACCTTCAGTCTCCAACACATGCTGGTGGATCAAAGCTATGGCAGCCCCTAACATGTACATATTAAAAGTTCCCTGTCTGTATACACCACTGGTGCAGAGTGTATGGGAATACACAAATGTGTGTGAGGTGCTTTTACACTTTATAGTATTGTGCTATGGATGCTGCTGATGTAAGTGGGTGTGTATGAACTATTCCAGCTGCTGCATGTCTTAATTATGGGTTTTGCAATGAGTACTGCAAGTGTAGGGCCTTTACTGTGGAGATCTACTTGCCTGCCTTGATTAATCTGTTGCCCTTTAATTCACTTTTAGCCCTGGATCCCCTCCCATTATCAGGCGTGCATCCACCTGCTGTCTTTCTTGTGTTGTACATTCCCTACCCAGTTATGGAGAAATGTGCTTTGTAGCTGATATACTGCATATCGCCTTTGTTCTGCTTTGACACTTTGCTGTTTTCTTTGCAGTACAGCCCCTCCCCTTCCCTGTTCTGCAGGTAGCTGCTTGCAGCCTTGTTAGCTGTTATCAATGGCCCACTGTAGGCTCCTAGGTGTTAACTAGTCATTTGTACTCCAATTTCACTGCTGCAGCATTTCCTTATTTCTTTCCTATATCCTTCCTGTTTCAGCTGCAGTGCGCAATGCCCATACCCATTTACCGGGTTTACATGCATTTTTATCTCTGTTCACATGCATACTTGGTTAACTTGTGTACTCTCAGCTAAGCATAGCTATGGGCAATTTGACACACCCTATCCTGCAGCTTTGCCTAGCTAGGGGCAGACTGGTTTAGAAATGCTCCAATGTGCTTACAACAATGGCGACACACCCCTCTCTTGATGTCATCTTTATCTCAAGGGCTCACCTTGGTGTTATAACGCTATGCTGTGATGTGCATCCTTACACCAGCAGGAAATCTACGATTCACTATTACTCTTCTCATTTGCATGACATTGCCTACTAATTCCTAGCTACTGCGCATAACACTGTCACTGCCCCTTAGTAACCCTTGCGCCATGAGTATGGTGTAGCATGCCTGCCATTGACTATTATGGGGAAAATCGTGATATGTGTTTCATTGCAGTTTTAGTTTATATTTTATATATTCCTTGCGATCCCCTTTGTGCATTGCTGCCGTGCGCTTCCACACTGCGATAGTGCGACTATATATTAAATGTTAATTTTATAATTTGTACATTTTTATGCAAATAGCTATATATTTAGCCATTGGCATATATTAACATTATAATACATGTGTTTGGTCAGCTGTCATGGCTCCAATTTTATGTTTGCAAAAATATAAACCGTTTTCTACATTTTACATTTCTGCATGCTTACACTATGGCTGCACCACTTCCTGAATTGCTACATACCTTCATTTGCATGCTACACTGCTGCACATGGGCTAATTAACATACAAGGCTCAGGAGTTGTGCGGGTGTAGCTTATGCAGGTAGTGCACGTGGAAACTGCTCATACCTGAATTGATCAGTGGCCATATTTGGTGTTAGAACACCAATGCTATGCCTGCACCTGGTGCAAGCTTTATGAATCCCGGGGATTGTGTCTCTTGCTGCACTAAAACTGAAAGATAACCCCCCCGGATTCAGCAAACCCTGCACAGTGTGCAGGAGCTCCAGCAGGCAATATGTCTGCTGTAAGCTGTAGGGACGTGCACTAGTGCTCCTGCACTAGTCCTGCACGGACTCAGCCCCTGTATGCAAATTACCCCATTTGCAGGAGAATTTCATGCAAATAAGGTGAATTTGTGATCCAAGAAGCTGGAAACCAGCTGTGCAGGGCTAGTGTAATCTGCAGAAATGTACTCCGCCAGTAATAATGGAGTACATTTCTGCAAACTACAAAACAGAGCCATGACAGCTCAAAATAAAGGGTGAATATTATATAGAAAGCATGCCAATGACCAAGTATAAGGCCACTGGCATGGAAAACAGTTGCAAACATAAAAAAAATCAACTTTTATTTTTTTTTAGCCAATCTCGGCTGTTTAAGAGTAGGGCAGCGGTGCACAAACGGGATCGGGCGAAAATATGAAAAAATACCTAAAATAAGCATTCTAACCAAAAATCACTATTTTGCCATTATACTCAATGGCAGGCAGAAGACAACATGGCCAGTGAATAGTGGTTGCTAAGGGGGGAGGCTCAGTGTGGGACCTGTAACTATTCATCAGCAGGCAATCCTATGCAAATGAGGGGAATGATACTGAATCCCAGACTTCCCCTGCATGCCAGTCAGCACCCAACAGTGCAAGAGAAGGAATACCTTGGTGCAAGCCTAGGAGTTAGCTGACATAATAAGGGGGTGTGTTAGGCATACTGTAAGTGGATTGGAGCCCTGTGGCTCGGGTTTACCCTTAGCTTAGCACAGCTAAGTAAGGGTGTGTGTCTGAGGCTGCCTAGCACACTTTACATTGCCTAAGCGGGTGTGCGCACCATGCATCAGGTTTTAAAGGGAAAAAAAAGTAAACCAGGAAATAGCAGCTCTGTGCACATTTGAGCACTGTGTTTGCATGGTGCACCCCTGGGCTTAAACAGGAAGGCAATGGGAAGGGAAAGCAGTTGTAGGAAGGTAATCTAGGAAAACTAGCATAGCTGGCAGGTGAAATGTATCAGAATCAGCCAATTACAGAGGCAGCAAACCAGCCCAGCCCAGAACACAACTATAACTATGCAAACACCTTTCCCACTGGTTTTTCCCACATGCTCTACACCACCGGTGTATACAAGCGGGGAACTTTTAACAAACAAAAACAATGGAATGATAGGGGTTGCAGCAGCTATCAGACATCAACATGTGGAAGAGGCTGAGGGTGGTGAGGATGAGAATGCTGTTGACCAACCCACAGTGAGGAGGTGGAGAAGGGTGCACAGACCCAGCATAACCTACCAGGGGCTACATGAGCTGGAGATAGTGGAGTGCTATAGGGTGGATAGGGACCTCCTACAGCAAATTCTTGAGCTGTGCCGGCCACACCTGACACACAGAGCTAACAGAAGGGAACTCATCCCAGTGGATACCAAGGTGTGTTATAGGCCTAGGAATACTAGCCACAGGTACCTCCCAAAGCCCAACTGGGGATATCATGGGGATCTCACAAGCACCAGCATCCAGAGTATTCCACCAGTTCCTGGATGCCATGTCAGCATATGCCGGAGAGCACGTATATTTCCTCAACACCTGTGAGGTGTTGGCCAGCAATATGCGTCTCTTCCACTAAATAGCAGAATACCCTGAGGTGGAGGGTACTATAGACTGCACACACATACGCATCAAAGCAACACCCGATGAGCAGGGTAAGGTCTACATCAACCACAAGGGCTTCCCCTGCATCAGCTGTCAGGTCATGTGCGATGCCCAGGGCATTATAATGAATTTGTGTGCTGGCTGCCCTGGAAGCTATCACGATTCCCACATCTGGCATCTGACACAGCTGTACCAGAGATTTGTCAATGGGAACATCCTTTACGGTCACCTGGGGGGGGTGCTGGTTACTCACTGGAGCCATGGCTGATGACACCCATCAGAAATGCACACACACCTGAACAAGAATGCCATAATGAAGCACATGTACAGACCAGAATCATAATAGAGCATGTGTTTGGGATGCTCAAGTCACAGTTCCAGTGTCTGGACACATCTACTGGATTCTTGCAGTACTCGCCAGCTACATGTGCCCAAATTGTCATGGTATGTGCAATGCTACACAATATGATCCTGCAGAAACAGCTGCAGCAGGAACAGCATGGGGCAGGGCCACACAGCCCCCACCAATGCCAAGGCCTGCACAGGCACAGAGTGACTCAGAGGAGGAACAATCTGAGCCTGACCCAGTAGGCAGATGGAGGCATGCCCAGTATGCCATGGCCTTGGCAAAGAGGCAACGCATAACATATACACTGACACAGTAGGGACCCAGGGAATGACACCTCTCTCTGACTCACACATATAGTAAAAGGGATGCCAAACATGACACTACCTGTGCTCAACCATGTATAGGACGTTTACTATGTGCATCTGATGTAGGCAGCCCCCAGCACCATCCTCAATACTACCACACCCACAAGGTAAGTCACTCTCCTTACCAATTGCTGATTGGAGTAGTATGTGTTGTTATTTGTACCTATGGTATGGATGTGAGCATGCAAGGAAATTGGGTGGCTGAATGGGATGCCAGCAGATAGTAGACACCTATAGTGGTAGCATGAGATCTGTAACAAATACTGGTGTCACCATAGTAGCCAGTACTACACATGGTGACAAAACCCACTGCAGGAAATGTACTGGGCCACATGTGTGTCTATAGGACACACACATGTCAGTCAGGGAGGTTCACATACCCAACAACAGTCTCAGCCAGCAGGACAGGTGTAGACAAACACAAACAAAGGCTGTGCCATGTCCTCTGAATGATGCCTATGGGTAACCCCCCCCACCCAGGCCTGCCCAGACAGACTGCATCAGGTCAGGCAGTGGGATGTTAGTTCTGAAGGGTAGAAGTCAGAAACTGATATGTAGGTCAATCAAACGTAAGACCTGTAGTACACTGCTATGCCTCTAGTCAGCATTATAGGTTAGAATACAGAATGAAATGGAGTAGCTGACATACCAGTACAGACATAGCAAATGTGTACAAGTGTCTGGTGTGCCTCCCAATCCTATGTAGAAATGTAGAAACAGTCAGGTGTGCCCCCCACTCCTATGTAAAAATGTAGTAACAGTCAGGTGTTCCCCCCTCCCCAATCCTGTGTAGAATTGTAGAAATAGTCAGGTGTGCTCCCCAACCCTACTTAGACATGTAGTAACAGTCAGGTGTGCCCCCCAATCCTATATAGAAATGTAATACCGGTCTGGTGTGTTCCCCAGTCTGATGTACACACGTTGTAACAGTCAGGTGTGCCCCCCAATCCGATGTAGAAATGTAGTAACAGTCAGGTGTGCCCCCTAATCCTGTGTTGCAATGTAGAAACAATCAGGTGTGCCCCCCCCAATCCTATGTAGAAATGTAGTAACATGTATGTGTAGGTATAATACCAGTGGAGCACAGATGCCCAGAGGTGGCCAAGGTAGCAGGATAGATTGTAGCATTTGTACAATATGCAAATATATGCGTGTTAGGTTGGTGTGTGTTTCATATTGTGTGACAGTTGTCAGTACATATGCATGTTTAGGTATGACCTGATGGCCATTGCTCACTACTGCTGATGCTAGGGCCACGTCCTCACAACTGCAGTACCAAAGACAATTCCCATCAGTATAACACATGCTAGCAGCAAGCCATTGTAAATGTATAGTGGTAATATGAGTCGCCATCTGAAAGATTGACATAGCATGGTTGTTGGGCTAGATATACAAGCAGTACACAGGGGAATGTATCCCAGACATACAGTATATAATGTGTAACTGTGAAATGGACACACCCTTGGAATTGTACATACATGTATGCATCACATTATCTGGGCCTGTAGTAGGGAATACCGGTGTCATCTGCCCAAACACTTGCTAATCAAAGGTGGTAGGACTGATGTATTGGGAAACAGCTGATGTACCTGCACATGCCAGCATAACTGGAATGCCCCATGCATATCTGTGCATCAGATGCAAGTAGTATCCATAGCACACATGCACCCAGCTCACCCAAACACCACCTACAGGTACTGCTCAGGTTGTATCCCTGCTGTTGGGAATGGGTACAATATGACCCCCACCTGTATATGGCAATAGTGAAAGAATGCAGCATGCAGTGCAGGTATCTCATGCAGGTATGTCCCTAGCTGTAGGTAGCACCCTGCCAGCATCCACACTACCTGATCAATACTGATAGAAAGTATTACTATGAACACCTACTGCACCTACCCTGTCACCCCAGGGGAATATACTGTATGGCAGTCTGGGACTGTAGGACTGACAGAATGCAATGGCCTGCCACAGCTGGCCTGCATGACCACAAAATGGCCTACAGGCCTCTGCCAAAGGCCTGTGTCTCACACATACTGCTAATGCATGTTATGTCATGGACACCCAAATAACAACATAACACACTCCACATAAGCCATATGCAAGGCCATGTGGACAAACCACAGTAACATGTCCACCATGTCCCACTGCATGAACTGTGGACTAACACCAAAACACAGATGTGATGAGGTGATAACCTTAGGGAAAGTATCAGGGAATGTATGCATAATGTATGGAAGAGGATAGAATAATAGAGGGGGGGGTGGGAGCATGGGCAGCATGGAATGTGTAAGGTCCGACACACAGCTGTGTGCACACACTATCCCTGGCTGCAAACACATAAATGGGTGGCTACAAACATGCCCATCCACCACAATAGGGGTAATGTCCTGACTCATGGCCCCTGCTTCTGGGTAACCTGTGTGAATCTGTACAGCTGTGAGGTTTTGCCAAAGCAAGATAAGGCCATACTCTCATGTCAATGGATGTACAAGTATGTGATCCTCTGCTAGCACTGTACTAAGGTGCTGAACTGGATATACAAACCCAGCAGCAAGTGTCTGCAGCTCCCCCTCCAGAATGGCATAACTTACCATGAATATGTAGACATCTGCCCACAATACCGGACACAACTGTATTCACCCTTGTTCCCCAGGACATCACTGTGAGCAAGAATGTCCACCTGACAGCACTTGAGGACATAAAAAATCACAGTTTATAACAGTACACATGTCTGAATATCTCTGCTAACACCAGTACCATGTATCAGAAGCAGCACAGACACAATCACCTACAGTACACACCATCCCTTGCACAGTTTGTCCCCATATTGCCAAATGATCTATGGATACCCTGCAGATACAGTTTGCTGCCTGTAGGTGTACAACACAAAGGTCTGCACTGGAGCACAAACTACCTGGAATGGATCCACACATTCAGTACAGAAGGGCATACTGGGCATGCTCACACACTTAAACAAATGAAGCCCATGTCTGCAAACAACAGTGGACCATACATATCTGACAGTTGCAGATGTTAGTGCATACACTCCTCAGTATGCACAAGTCATGCTTTGCACACACAGTGGATAGGAATACAGACATATATCCAAGGACAACACACTATAATAAGCCAAAGTTAGACATACATAGATGTGTGGAAGAGAGTGACTATGACAAAGAGCCATCCAGCATGAGGTCTGTCCCACCCAGCACACAACCAAATAGCTACAACCACATGAGGTGTAAATGTCACACACTGCTGACATTAGCCACCGGTATCCTTCAGCATTACAGACTATGTGGTGCAAATGCTAGATATGCAACATGACTGTACAAGGCAGTAGTCATCTAGCAGCTGTATACATGTACCTGCGGAATATAATCCTGCGTGTGCCCGCATGTGGTGTGTCAACCTCTAGATGAATGGGTTATGGCCCATGCACACACACTGCCCTCCCCATAGCCCTACTAGGGCAAGCTTGCTGAGGTCATCCACTTTGAAATACACCTTTGGGAAGGGAGTAGCACAGTAATCTCTGTGGCATGTCATAAAACTGTGTAATGCTGTAGTGTGATAAACTAGTGAGGTAGGAGTTCTAATCCCAAACATGGTGAATGTATATGTGTCTCCGTCTGTGTAAGAAGCAATGCATTTTAGGCTAGTCACACTCACTACAATTCAAATGCCCTACTTTGGCAAGGCTGCTGATGTCATTCACTGTGAAATGCACCTTTGGGACATGTGCAACCAAGTAATCTCTGTGGCACGTCCAATAGCTGCATACTGCTGTAGTGTGATAAAAAAAGTTAGGTAGGAGTTCTAATCCCAGACATGGCAGCTGTGTGAATGTCTTTGTTTGGGTAGGGAGCATTGCTTTTTAGGCTAGTCACATTCATTACAATTCAAATGTCCTACTTTGGCAAGGCTGCTGATGTCATTCACTGTGAAATACACCTTTGGGAACAATGTAGCCTAGTAATCCCTGTGGTGTTCCCTCTAACTGCATAATGCTGTAGTGTGATACATTAGTTAGGTAGGCATTCTAATCCTGGACACGGCAACTGTGTGTTTGTATGTCTCTGTGTAGGGAGCAATGCTTTTTAGGCTAGATACACTCACTACAATTCAAATGCCTTACTTTGGCAAAGCTGCTGATGTCATTCACTGTGAAATACACTTTTGGGAAAGGTGTAGCCCAGTAATCTCTGTGGTGTGCCCAATAACTGCGTACTGCTGTAGTGTGATAAACTAGTTAGGTAGGAGTTCTAATCCCAGACATGGCAATTGTGTGTGTGTGTGTGTGTGTGTGTGTGTGTGTGTGTGTGTGTGTGTGTGTGTGTGTGTGTGTGTGTGTGTGTGTGTGTGTGTGTGTGTGTGTGTGTGTGTGTGTGTGTGTGTGTGTGCGTGTGTGTGTGTGTGTCTGTCTGTCTGTCTAGGGAGCAATGCATTTTAGGCTAGTCACACTCACTACAATTCAAATGTTTTACTTTGGGATAGGTGTAGTCCTGTAATCACCGTGGTGTGCCCTATGACAGTGTAATGCTGTAGTGTGATATATATACTCTGGTAGGGGTTCTAATCCCACACATGGCAGATGTGGATGTTTGTGCCTGTGTTTCTTTGTTTGTGTAGGGAGCAATGCTTTTTAGGCTAGTCACACTCACTACAGATCAAATGCCCTACTTTGGCAAGGCTGCTGATGTCATTCCCTGTGAAATACACCTTTAGGAAAGGTATAGCCCAGTAATCTCCATGGCATGTCTTATAACAGCGTAATGCTGTAGTGCGATATTGTACTCTGGTAGGGGTTCTATCCCCACACATGGCAAGTCTGGATATTTGTGTGTTCCTAAGCCTGCGTAGGGAGGAATGCTTTTTAGGCTAGTCACACTTACTACGGATCAAATGCCCTACTTTGGCAAGGCTGCTGTCATTCACTGTGAAATACACCTTTGGTAAAGGTGTAGCCCAGTAATCTCCGTGGCGCATCCTATAACAGTGTAATGCTGTAGTATGATATAGTATCTCTGGTAGGGTTCTAGTCCGACAAGTGTCAGGTGTGGATGTTTGTGTGTGTATTTCTTTGTTTGTGTAGGGAGGAATGTTTTTTGGCTAGTCACACTCACTACAGATCAAATGCCCTTCTTTGGCAATGCTGCTGATGTCATTCACTGTGAAATACACATTTGGGAAAGATAGAGCCCAGTAATCTCTGTGGTGCATCCTATAACAACGTAATGCTGTATTGTGATATTGTAGTCTGGTAGGGGTTCTATCCCCACACATGGCAAGTTTGGATGTTTGTTTGTTTCTATGTCTGCGTAGGGATGATTACTTTTTAGGCTAGTCACACTCACTGCAATTCAAATGCCCTACTTTGTCAAGCCTGCTGATTTCATTCACTGTGAAATACATCTTTGGGGAAGGAGTACTCCAGTAATCTCTGTGGTGCATTCTATAACTGTGTAATGCTGTAGTTTAATAAACTAGTTAGGTAGGAGTTCTAATCCCAGACATGGTAGGTGTGTGTGTCATTCGTATCCCGTGTGGAGGTGGGTGTGAGTGTGTAACAGCTGGACTCATTGTGGACTGGGTTTTGCAAATTTCTTATATTGTGGCCTTAGTATATGTCACAATGTCCACCTTACAGGGATAACAGATATGAAATAGCTAAGAGGCTGGGGTGAAAATCCATACTCTGCCTGGTGAACAAAGTTAGCAAACTTGTATTACCCAAAACACTCTCAACCCATGTCTCATGCACACACTTGCCTAGGCAACAACCGCTATGTTGCTAGTACCTTGCATATTGCACACAGATAGTAACCATGGTGTGATTGCAGTGGACTACAGAGGGCATGGCACCCTGTCCATCAGTCCAGTAGGCACGTACATGCAGACAGTGCACCTTCACAATGTTCCCCACTGGACATCTGCAACACCTGTGGTGGCATCAAATGTGACCCACAAAGGACATACCATGCCTTAAACACATGCCCTGTATGGACAGATGCCACTGACACCAGGGAATGCCTGTATCATGCTATCAATGTAGGTGCAGGGTCAACCCGCTGTCCATTACCAGTTCCCATCACATGAGGCCAGGACTGGCACATCTGATGATAACAATCTGTGTACACAACAGGGGTCAGACACCCCAGGTACAGTTCCACATGTCACTGTACATACATGTGGGATGTGGGCACATCCGAGACACCATCCATGTCATGGACTAAAGAACACATACATGGCAAGCAATGCACAGCAATGGCCACACACAATAGTTACCCAGGTGACTGAATGGTGAATACAATACCCACCCGTGTGGGCCAATCCAGACACTACACCCCTGAGCCACACTTCAGACCATTGTCATATGGCCTGATGCCAAGGTATACCCATCACCTAGCCTTGTATAGCCATCTGGCACAGTCGACCACAACACACCCATGAAGCAATGCACCCATGTATGTCAGTATTGGCACCCTGTGTCTTTGTGTGTGGTGTATGATGCTTCTGACCACATTCACACTCACTACAAACCCCATTGGCATACGGAAGCATGCTGTCTGATGTCAGACACCTCCACATACCCTTTGCCCATATAACCTCCAGATAACACCTGTGGTGCATGTGATACCTGCACAGTACTTTATTTTTGGCAAACTAACTAGTGAGGAGTTGTACTCCTGACCCTGCCAAGTATGTCAATGTGTATGGGTCCCTGAGAGAGTGTGGCTGTGTCGACGCTGACACCTGTTCATGTGGACAGACACATGTACTACACCTACTGTATAGCTACCATACCACTGTTGCAGATGTCACTCACCATCACATATATGTTTGGAGAGCTCCTCAACATGTAACCTATGTGGTGCATCCAATAACTGCATAGACATGTAATAGCAATACATAGTCAGTCAGGGGTTTGATACCCTGTACTGGTAAGTGTGTGACACAAACATGCTTAAGTTTTACTCTCCCACCACTTCCTGACTTATCTTTGCCTCTGTCTGCCTCTCTCACTCCCTCTCTGGTGGATGTGGAGACTTACACCTGCTTTGCTTAGTCAGCAGCATGTGTTTTGTAAATGATGCTCATGATCAGCTGATGGCCTCTGCATGAATTGCAGCCCTCCTCTAGCTGATTGCATGTGGAACAGCTATGGTAACATTCCCATAGCCTATTGCATGGAAACACACTCCAATATCTAGGAACATCATGTTGGTGTTGGGCCTTTTCATTCACTATGAACAGGACCTAGATTTGCTGTTTGGCAAACAGCATCACAGATGGATTGGGGATTTACCTCTAACAACATACACTGTGGAAACAGGCCAACACACAGGAGGGGATGTGCCTGACATGACTACAGAATGTAAGTGTTGCTATTCTGCATTTGGTTTAACAGGGTGTGTGTGGATATGGCTGTTCTACATGTTTTAATACCTGTCCTGACAGTGCTATGTTTCTGAGGAAACCCCCATCTGTATGGTCATCTGCAGACCGGGCAGTGTGTGGTGTCTTTTGTTTCTTGTGTTACCCACAGAGCACCTATCTGTGAACTGCAGAAGCATAGTGTGAGGATTGCAGACAGTACATGGTGACAGACATGAGAGTTACTGACCTCATATCCCTCAGAGGACATATGTTGCAACAAACCCTGTTACAACAATACATGTATGAGGTTATCACAGCAACATGTCAATATTGGCCCTATGTTTGTGCCTCCAGCCACATCTCCGTCAACCTGTGTATATATGTCATGCAGTAAGAGGTGCATATGTCCTGTGGAATATGACTGCAGACCATCCTTGCCCTGACACATGTATGCCTACAACATGAATGGATAACATTATAGAGACCACAACCAACCAGTGTTACTAACAGCTATAATGCATCATTACTGGATGGCTACACTGCCTGACATATATGCATTACACTTTACTCCTTACATGTTACACTACAGTACTGTGATACACTGTAGCACAGTCACCGTGTGCATCAGAACCATATTAGCCTTTCCCTGCATTGATGGTATGGATGACAGGGATGTGACACAGGTATCATCATATGCACAAGGTGTGTTGTTGGTTTGCCAGAGGCCGAGGGTGGGCCATACATTTGACACCATGTGTGTGGGTGAGGGGTGTACTGAGGTGACCTGGATATGGTGATGTGGTGTGTGTAGGTATGGGGTTGCCCTAGATGTGTTTGTATAGTGTGTGGGTATGCATGCACACAGTCCTGCCTTGTGGCTGCCCTACACAGATATTTATGGGCAGTTGCAGACCATACCCACCAGGGTATGCAGTTCACTGCCTCTGGCCACAGACATGTACTGTGCCTGCCAGGGGTTCCATGGGCACATCCAGGTACAGGCCTCTATGTGCTACTCTCACCTGACAATGACAAATGTCCGCTGGTACCAGGTCCCTCCTGGGACTGGCCAGGATCACGTGCTCATGGTCTGCTGTGGTGTGGTGTGGACAGTGCCCTCCTGTGCTGCTGGGGCTGGTACTGCCACTACGGGAGACCCTTGGTGTCCTAGCACATCCATGTTGACTTCCAGCTGTTGGTGTTGCTGGCTTATGTCCACACGGCCGTCACCGCACCCCCACCACACATTCAAGCATGGACATACCACGGTCGATGAGGGCCATCATGTCACCAGATGTCCGGCAGGGCACCACATAGGCAGATGTCCCAGGGAGCTCATGGTAGGGCCACTGCTGGACATCACGCCCCTGGCAGTGGCAACATAGTTGGTACCAACAGGCGCATGTTTCAGACTGTCATGGAGGCACAGGCACGTATGGAATGTTACACCAGACAGGGCCTGAGGCTGCAGAGGGCTGCTTTCACATCCCCATACCTACACCATCTATCCATGAGCTCAGTATAAGCATGGATGGCACCAGACAGTTCATGGAAGTTGTCACTTGCAGATGTGAAAGCAGCCCTCTGTAGCCTCAGGCCCTGTCTGATGTAACATTCCATACATGCCTGTGCCTCCAAGACAGTCTGAAACATGTGCCTGCTGGTACCAGCTATGTTGCCACTGCCAGGGGCGTGATGTCCAGTAGCCCTACCACAAGCTCCCTGGGACATCTGCCAATGTGGTGCAATGCCGGACATCCAGCTATGCCTACTGTAACCAGACATTGTAGGCATGGATACCACACTTTCCTGTGCACTGCCACCAAATGCCAGCTGTCCCTCTGCTATGGCCACTGGTGATTGGGTATGTATAGGCACTGAAACTGTGTGTGGGATTGGGGTGGCTAAAAGGGGGATGTCAAATGTTGATGCTGTTTTGGCCCCTGACAACCCCACCTGTGCCTCAACAGTACTATCAACATCTTCGGTGTCTGTATGGATACCAACATCAGATTGCATGCAAGAGGGAACCTGAAAACAATAAATGCACTTTAAAACCTGTGCAGCATTGCCTAAGAGTACTCACACACAAACAACACACACACACACACACACACACACACACACACACACACACACACACACACACACACACCACCATAATACCTACCTGTCCGTGACTTTACAGACAGTCCCACGTATATTTCCATGTGTTCCCCATCCTGCATCACACTTGGTAACATACACACATTGATACCACTCATTAACATATCAGTCATCTAAATGCCTAGAGAAGTGATCACAACACAAGACCTGTTACTATATTAGCTGCCTGACCTGTGTGTAGTGGTTTTAGATGGCCTCACTGCTGTCATTCAGTGTTTACCCTGTGTATGTCCAGACATCATGAGCATGGCCCCTTTATGTGTGGGCTACTATGTTCACTTCATAATATCATGCACTGGTGTGTCATGTGTATGTATTGCTCAGTACATGCTAGATATGCTGCTCAATCAGCCTATCATGTGACAACTGTAATATATGGATACACTCCCTGGTGTTGACTAGTAATTCCCCAAAGCATCTGTAGTGCTGAATACGTGGGTTGTAGGTCACCTCCCTGCTGAATGCAATATTAAGGGTATACCTGGTGTCTGCCCTCCCTCTCAATGTCTGTTCCATGCTACAGACCTTATTATACTATCAGCTGTCCTGTGATTACATACATGACAAGTATTCCTGGTGTATAATGTGACAGTCCATGTCCATGCACTGCATGATCCCAAAGGGAGGTACTGCTGTATTAACACCCCACAATGACACATGTGCATACATGGCCACCCACAGAAACACACACACACATGCACACCGCATCCTATGTGCATCAACCTCCCTCTACTTCACCAGAGTGACCCTACAGACAAACTAACTACCTGCCAGGATGCACACACACACACACACACACACACACACACACACACACACACACACACACACACACACACACATACAGGTGAGGTTGCACCATGATAGTGCACACAATCCTCCTATTACCCATCTGTCAACATGCATAACATATGGTACACGACAGCATGCAGTGCAGCTACAGTCAATCCATGCTAGCAACAGTATACATGTGTGTGATGCAAGTACTGCGTCATTACGTGATGCCCCTTCCCCTGGATACAACTGAACCCATGTACACAGTATTGCTGTGCACCTGTTCTGCACCCATGTACTATGCACCACACCTCGCAGGTGTACAACCCATTGCTGAATGTACTACTGTGTCAGTTATGTCAGCTTTAATGCTCACAGCCCCTATGTTTTACAGCAACACATACCTGGGATGATATGTGGACAGATGTCATTTGTGAATGCCTGATGTCTGATTTACAGCTCTCAACATCAGCGGACCATGTATGACCAATCCAATATTCTTACACTGACAACCATCAGAGCATACCATGGCTATGGGGTGTGTACACACCCTTATTGATATGATGCACCCATCCTCGATCTGCCATGGGACCACACCACTGCATATCTTAACAGTACATGAATCCAATATGTGATATATGTCCTGTAATTTCACATGCAGTGTCTACTGTATGTGTTAGGTGTGCAGATGCTGACTGCGATGCATACACTCTGTGTGGACATATGTGTGCACACCCTTATCATGACAGTTTGTCACGCCTCTTATTATGTGTACTACAGTAGTCACTACTCTTGGCAGGGGTATACTAGTGTGGGCTATCTGCATTTGCCAGTGTATGTTCAGTCTGCCCTGCACATGTCCCCCTAATCTGCATGATTGCAAGGTCTACTCATGTACACATCCCTTGGTGTTCACACACTGTCATCACTATTGCTGTGGGGGTAGGGTTACATCTGCCACAGTTCCTGACCCTGACTATGTGCAGATACAACCATTGTTAGCATCCTTAGGATCCCTGCTGCAGTGCACTGGTGTGTCATGCTGGCACCCCCCATTCAGCCTTTTTGCAGATGTATGACAAGTAAGGCCTACACATGTGTGTCACTTTGCAGTGTCCCATACACTGAACACCACATGTTACAGCCTAGTCTCAGCTGATAAAGTGGGCCACAGTAATGCCTTATGCCATAGTGTAACTCTGCAGCAGTTGCCATTGTCCTACAGGTATATACACTTGTGTTGCACTGTATATGGGTGTTGTTCCAAACATGTCCCTACTGTAGGCCATGTCCCCCACCATTATGTTACTCCCTGTAAACGCATGCCACAATAACAGGATGTTAGTTATCATGCAGGTGTCTGACAAACCCTTCCAATACCCCATCATGGTCACCCCTGTGATGCCGTGCATTTAACAGCAACAATACATGCACATGTACAGCATGCATTCTGGGTAGGTGTGTTAGATGTGTGCATGGAATATACCATTGCCAATACATGCCCGGTGTATTGGCAAGCATCTACATAAACCATACTCACAAGCTACAGGCTGTTGCCTTGGTGGTATCCTGGAGGGACCTACATAAGAGGGTGACAGACGCAAAGTCAGTGGCCACACCTGTGGCATTGCTACAGGGTGGGTGCAGCATTACGGTACATCAACAGTACATGTCCACAATACTACCACATATGCACATCTGTTTATCACTACTATGCAGCAACAAAATATATCTATGACATGTGAGATATGCATGATCTACCTGTACTGATGGGGATGTATACACACCAGTGGTCTACTGATGTGCCCTGTGGCCTTCCCTGCACAGACAAGGGCAATGTGGTCCCAACAGGCGGTTCACATGTGACATACCCATTCATGCTGCACACACTGACAACTGTGTGTATTGCTATGTGTACTGTTTCCTCTCATATAGCATGCAGCACTGTGGTTGTAATATAGGGGACATGTATTTACATACATATATGTTTGTGTGTGTGTTTGTATATATGTAAACATGTGCATATAGGTATATATCTATATATGTGTAGATATATATGATGTATATATGTGTTCATATATATGTCTACACATGGGTATCTGTATGTTTGTGGACATACATGTAGATATGTGGACATGTACAGAAAGGCCTCACTGAGACAGATGCCTGGTATCAGAGCCATGGCCTCAAGCTCAATGCCAAAAAGTGCAGTGTCATCCCCTTTGGTAAAAACTCTGTACCCATGAACTACCACATAGGCAGCAATCTACTTAACACCGAATGCATGATAAGAGACCTTGGGACCCAGGTGGACAGTAGTCTCTCCTTTGATAGTCACATCGCCACAGTAGTCAGGAAGTCCTTCTATGTGGCACACCTCATCATAAAAGGGTTCTCATCCAGGAAAAAAGAGGTCATTGTTCCCCTCTACTTGTCACTCATTAGACCCATTATAGAGTACAACACCCTTTTTGGAATGTACCTCACAAGACATCTGCAGCAGCTGGAAACGCCACAGAAGTACCTCACAAAGAGGATTACTGGCCTCAAACAAATGCCCTACACTGACTGCCTCAAAAAACTCCAGCGTTACTCCGTAGTGTATCATCTACTCTGAGATTATCTCTGCCTAACAGATAAAGCTATGTCAAACCCAGAGCTGTTGGACATGCTACACCTAAAGAAATCCCAATCCCGCCGAGCTACATGCTCAAGGGACCTAAACTTTGTCACCACAATAAACAGGACACGATGGAGGGATAGATTCCTGTCCCAGAGACTTCCTATACTCTGGAACAAGCTACCCATCTATGTCAAGAAAAGTTCTTCATTAGCACTCTTCAAGAAAAATCTTGATGAGTAGATGGGAAATAGGAAATACACCCCATGGATCACTTCTGTGTCTCTGCTGGACAGTGGCACAGGAAAATAACTTTCTTGGGTGGCGTAAGCTACGGAACCTTGCTGACTAGGCTTACGTAAGCCCTTGGACTGATAGCCTAGTACCTACCTATGAACCTATATATGTATATATATATATATATATATATATATATATATATATATATATATATATATATATATAAAAATATATATGTACACATATGCATACTTATATGTGGGGTACATTCAGACATCAGGTCCATGATCTGACAACACCTTCCTGCACAGCTGCACTGTTCTGCATTGCTACAACACAGACAGGTGCCACATATGGACACAACCTGACATTAGGGGGGTATGTGTAGGACCAGATTGCAGGTACCCTATTACACACCTATGGCATTCCTGCATGCTACAATGCAGGTTAACCTGAGTATCCTGCAAGAGGTGGGCTGTGGAACCCATGTATCCATCATTATGGCATTACTTCCACCACCAGCTATTGACCACATAATGTACATACTTCCCATTACACAGCACACACTATGATGGCTTATATCTTATCAGTCGGTGCTGCTCTGCACAGTTGATGGGTATGGCCCACTACACACAGGGGCAGTCTCTATTGTCCTTAGCAGTTTTTCAGCTGAACATCATTACAACACCTGAAGGCACATATAAATCATTCCACATAATCCATCCCATTATTATGAACCAAGTACTACAGTCAGTTACATACATATACACTTCACATACCTGTTCTGGGAATGTAGTCTCTTTTGGATGTTTTTTTTTTGTACCTTACACACACACTCTCTGTCTCTCTCTCTCTCTCACTCTCAGTCTCTTTCCTGTAAATGGAATGAGCTGCTTTGCGTAGATTGCAGCATGGTATTTGTAGGTGATGCACATGATCAGGGGATGGCCTCTACAGCAGCCAGTGTCCTCCACTTGCTGCCTGCATGCAGCATGCTGTGTAGTGCTTCCAATTACCAGTGTCATGGCAACCAACTACTATATATTCCTACATCATGTGGGCATGGTCTCTTTACCTTTCCTGTATGATGGACATCTTTTCTGTGTGTGGGCAGCAGTGTTACAGACAGCAGGTAGCAATACCTCTTGCAGGAGACCCTGTACACTCAGGCCAGCTACATATTTGTAGGAGGTTCCAGAACTACAGACTGAGTGTGAGTAGTGTTGTTGTATGCATTGCATAGCACCAGTGTTACAGGGTTTGTGTGTACATACTAGTTTAACTTGGAATGCAGTCTGTCTGCATGGCTCTCAACTATGGGCCTATCCACTTGATTACTAGAGATGTGCCTATTATGTTTTGTCTGTCCACCACACAGGTCTGGTATCAGATATATCACTGGCAGTGTGTGTGTTGAGTACTATCAGAACATGGCTACATCCATTTCTGTTTCTAACTTCATATTCCTGACTAAGGGTATGTTGCAGACTATCCTGCAACACCAGCAACTTGCTTAGTGTAGGGCAACAGTTTTACACTTATGGGCCTGTGTTCCAGTCTCTGTCCTCCACCTACATACCAGGCTTTGTACATATGACATGCTGTCAGGGGTTGTTATGTAGTGGGCTGTGAGCATGTCATGCTGCCATTCCTGCCACCAGTCCACTGCTGTTGTGTACCCCCATACATATTGTGGGGTTGGGTTCATATATGTGTGGGCCTCACCTACACAATACATGTGTGCCTTTATGCACTCCAGAGGCCAGTGTATGTAACAGTGGTATATGGCCCTGTATTATTGAGTCTAGGGGGGATGCACCATAGCTAACCTAGGCTGTTACAACATGTGGGGGTATCAGGGGTAAGCTGCCTTAAGGTATCTGGATGTACATTACCATACAATTCACCTTGGGTAAATGCAGGCCTACTGCCTCCTGCCATACAGAATGTTCTGTTTGTCAGTGTGATTGTGATGGTGTCACTTATGCCTTGTTATGTAACAGATACATCTCATTGTGTCAACTGAGGTCTTTACCCCTTAGGGATTGTGTACAGAGTGTAGATAGAGTCCGGTGGACTATACAGCTGCATTACTTACTGTTGATTGATTGGTATTCTGTGGCCCAGTCTGTCTTTACTATTGTACTACCTGAAGACCTCGACCTGGACAGCAACATATGTAAACTTTCAAGACTGCTGTATTAATATAACTGTTTCACAGTTGCATTATTCTGTTTATATGTATGTCAGTGTCTAAACAGCTATATGACATGGCATATACAACTGTAATAGTACACAAATAAAACTTTCCTATGTATGCAAACCTGTATGTTGTGTTATATCCTTTGACCTCTCTGTGGGTATATGTTGCAGGCAACAATTGTCATTTGTATGAGTGGCTCACACAGTGTCCAGTTGTTAAGGAGGCAACTGTAGGCATAGTGGCTTTTCCATATTGTGTGCACCTTCTACATATGTATCTTCCTATACATATCTCTGTGTGTATGTGTAGTTACATATATAGCTATATATATATATATATATATATATATATATATGTATATATATATATATGTGTGTATATATATATATATATATATATATATATATGTGTATATATATATATATATATATATATATATATATATATATATATATATATATATATATATATATATATATATATATATATATATATATATATATATATATGTATCTGCATATATGTGCCTGTGTATATGTATCCTAGGAATGTTGATTGCTTCCACATTGTGCATTCCCTATGGTAGCCAGACTTTTACTGCATGATATGTTACTGATACCAGCCTGACATCATAGAGGTGGGATGGAGTACTGTAAACATCTTGTGCCCATGTTGTGTCAGGTCCTGGTTATGGGATCTGCAACAGTTGGTATTGCATTGCAGGGCAGACTTGTTTGGCTGTGGGGGAGATATCTGTACGTACAAGTGATGTGTTGTTTGGGCCCCCTCAACCCCATTAACGCTGCATGTGTAAATATATGTTTTTGTTATGTTCCCATTTTTATCAACAGATGTATGCCTGTATATACCTATATAGATATATATTTATGCTTACACACACACACACACACACACACACACATATATATATATATATATATATATATATATATGTACATATATATATATATATATATATATATATATATAGATATATAGATATATAGATTTAGACTATATATCTATAGATGTATGCATATGTATGTATATATATATATATATATATATATATATATATATATATATATATTTCTATATATGTATCTATATCTACATATATAGATATATTATATCTATTTAGATATTAATATATATACACACACACATACATCTACATGTTGAAATACATCTATTGTACTGTTGAATGACTGGGATGGATGATATGTTTGTGAAAACATCAGGGTTATGTGTAAATGACATGGCTTAGTGGTAAATCACTTTGGCTATAGTGTGCAGGGTCCTGGGTGCAAGCTTTGCAAAGGCTGTTTATTTTGTTTCTGGGCAGAACAAGAGCCATTGGATACAGAGTGATTAAGGCACTTTTAAGCAGTTGTAAGTGGGTTTGCGCAGATTTGCATGGAGGTAAGCACTGCTAACTTCCAGTTACAGTTTCTTATACTGATTTAGCTTCTCAATTGCTTACCCCATGCAAACAGGTTTAAACCCGCTTACTGCTTCTTCAAAGTGCTTACTCCCGCTTACCCCCACCCGCTAATATTTTTAAAAGAAAAGAAAAAAGGGTTGATAGGACAGTGGTAAAAATGGGACACATAGTCGGAAAGACAGTGGGGAAATAGCTATGGATGTGCAGGAAGGTGTAGTGAAGGTCCACAGCTGCCCATTTCTTCTACAGCAACAGCTGTGCATATACATTAACTTTGGAGGTAGATTTGGACAGTCAAACTCCTGAGAGAGGGGTGAGGATAACAATAATATGTCGTGCTGCCAATTAGACCAGATTACATGTGTCTAGTGGACACGTGTGCAAAATGGACAGCTATGTATGGGGAGAGATTTTTTTTTTTGGGAACAGATTGCCTTTTTTTTCAGATGAGAGTGGGATGTTGGGGAGGGATAGTAGGTATATTTGGGGAGGTAGGTTGGGTAGGTTAACAGACAAGACAAACAAGATGCATACAGGGGCAGTATATGACACATGTGGGGGGTAAACACCTTGATGGGGAAGGGTGTTGGGAAATCGGAAGCCCATGAGCCCCCTAGTGGAAACAGTGGGACTGAGATCCCCACCCACCCCCGAAGGTGGCTGTGCTGGGGGCTGAGTTGGAGAGCTAGGCCGACCCTCTAGTTGCGACACATGGCCCTCGATTTGGAGTAGAAGATCTACAAACTGCTAATCGAGCTCTCTTCGCACCACGACCCGGACCTGGCGATGGGTGACAGCTTCCTGTCGGCGCCTGCTCCTGGGAGGCAAGCCCCATCCCCTGAGGCGGTTACACCCAAAGGTGGTGCAGGACCAACAGACAAGGAGGTCCCGGGTTGGGCCCCAGATGTGCTAGTGCATGGTGCCGCGGCCAGATGAGGTGGGACAGGTGGGTCTGCTGGGACCCGCATTCCCATACATGCTATGGTGTTTATGGTGTATCAACATATGTGGGTTAGTAATAGTCAACACATTCCAGGGTTAGGTATAACAGCATGCATAGATATTCCCATTAACTCAGACACCAGATACGGAACAGTTAGAAAACATGCATATAAGGGACCCCAGTGGTAATAACAACAGCATGCAGGTACATTGATGGCACCATGCCACCAATGTTGGAGTATTTCAACACAGCACATGCATAGAAACAGATTTAAATAATTATCAGCCAATAGGACATATGTCCCAACATAGCAGTGGAGTCATCACATACCATTTGAGGTGAGTATTTAGTGTATTGTTGGAGATATGGTGGGAGGGAGAGAAATATGTCAATTAACAACTAGTATATTCCTGTAGCTAGCATAACTTTCCTAGTCAGTGCTGTGATCTGTACCTTACAAGTATTACTACCCCATTGCCTTAGTTTGGACAGTGTTATGTCTGTCATCTTTATACATGAACCGGTTTTACCTGCAGTATACACCTCTTACCTGGTATACCTGTGGAGGAATTGTTTGTTAACACTAACTAACTGTTTCTACACATACTCCCAGATTCCAGGTTGATGGAATGTAGGCTATTGCCCTCTTCAACCTTTAGTGACTTACAACACTCTTATACAAGATTTCTTACACAGTTATATTATGTAGCTCAGTGTGGGTGACAGTGATCAGTGATACCTTATTATTCAAAGCAACTACAACACTCCCAATTCCATACAATACCAGTGTAAACAGTACCAGTACAGGGTATCAAGCTTTTATTTCTTGGCACAGTGTTCATATCCGATGTACCTGTGGGATCAATGTTTGTTAGCACTACCTGAATGTTGCCACACAGTATTATGCACATACATCTCACTCTGTTACTGTACACACTCTGGTCACAGCTTGACAACATGGGGGTGTAAATGGGACATATGTGGCTTATTACTCTCATAAGATTTTGGGTAGTTGCTAGTGTGCCAGTTTTGTTCTCATAGATGTGTGACAATCACTTGTATTTCCTGTTTGCTGCCTATACGCCTGGGATCATCCCACTGATTTCCCAGGGATACAGGGTAACTGGCAACAGATATTGGCCAATGTACTGGACGTTCTGGACACATCTGTACAGTTGTGGAGTACGATTCTGCATGCAGAATACTACCACTCCCAGGATTCGAACCATGGCTCTGTGTGCTAAAAATACAACAGTTCATGTCTCAGAGGCATGTGTTATTCAGATTGTGTTGTCTGCCTTTTCACTGTTTTCTGTCTATGTGTCTCTCAGTTGTACTAAGTGACCTCTAGGAATTACACCAGTCATATAAAGACATTCCTACACATTATATTTATGCTACACAGTGTGGGTAACAGTGTTTAATACAACAGTACTATTAAGTGATTGCAAATCTACATTACCATATGATACCAGAGTATACACATGCAGTCCAGCAGTTAGACCTTATTGTCAGGCTATTATGCTTTTATTTACATACAAACTATATGAGACTCTTCCTGCCATATTCTCCAGTGTATGCAGTACTTGCCTTAAACAATTCAGGTTTTATACTGGAAATTAATTTACTAATGCATTTAGATTTATTTCATATGACAGTACATGCAAGAGTATTACTGACCTGCCTAGCATCACAACCTCTCCAGGCGACATCCACGGGCCTCCTGGTTCACGGACAACTCACTTGCTGCGGTAAAGGACATAATAGGAATATTTAGCTATACATAGCCATAATATACATGAGCTGGCAATTATTAAACAGGTAGTGGAGTGATACACACAGCTGGGAGCCTCTTGGATCCATTGATCCAAGAGATCCCCCTTTTGCCGCTTCAGGTCGGCATATTGATGCCTGACCTGCTCACCAGTTTTGAGTATGCCAGTGGTACTGGTGAGGTCATGGGTGAGATGGTCCCAGGCTTCTGCCTTATATTGGGAACCCTGGTACTGGCCCTGCAGCAATCTCTGATCATGGTCTTTGACAAGGAGTCCTGCCATGACTTTGGACTCCTGGATGCCCCAGCACTGCGTCTGGAAGCACACTCCCTCTCCCCTTTCTGCCACTGTGCCTGCAAGGGGAAGCTACAACCAGTTATGAGCTGTATTTTCACCTGTTGGGTTTAAGTAGGGCCGAATTCCTACACTTTGCCATGATTGGCTGGTTTTGAAAAGGCTAAGCTATGGACAAACCTGCTTACTTAAGGTTGGCATTGTTTAAAGGGGTATACCACTGGGCACATTGAGTTAGCTGGCCTACACATTGCTTATACCTCCTAAGCTGGCCTGTGCAATGCTTAGCATTGCTTAAAATTGACTTTGTATTATATTTGCTTTTTGGCATTGATTTATTATTCATTACATCTTATATATATGCCTGGTATCCATGACTCATTGTACATACACTGTATGGGGTCCTTGTGTTTAGTAGGGGACTTTAACACTCTATTACATTTACAGCTCACATCTAGGCTTACTTCAGTACTCCAGTTCACATATTTATGTTATGTAGTAGGTTATAGAACATATGACTGTATACTGATTCCTTTCACATGTTCAGTTTGATTTTACTATAATGAGGGTTTGTTTAGTGATACCTCAATCTTATGTACTGCTGTGATTGCTTAGTGGTTAACTACTGTGACTATATTGTATAGGGTCCTGGGTTCAAGACCTGCAAGGCTGTTCATTTTGTTGCTGGCAGAACAATGGCTATCGGATGCAGAGTGATTAAGGCACTTTTAAGCACTTGTGAGTGGGTTTATGTGGGTTTGCACTAGGGTAAGCACTGCTAACCTCCGGTTAATGATGCTTACAGAGACTTAGCTTCAATATTGTTTAACCTGTGTGCGCATTGCTTATCCCCGCACAACATACCTCTCAACTGTCCCTGATTTTCAGGGACGTCCCTGATTTTGACTCAGATTTTAACTTTGTCCCTCTTAATCCCTCCTAAAACTAGTGACTTTTGGAGGAAAGATGGTGAATTACACAATGAATAATGACAATAATTAAGAGTTATAAACTTCTTTTACTTCAAAAAATGTGTATTAATTCATATGTTCTGATTCTGTCAATGTTTCAAGTTAATAGCACTAATATTTTAAAAGTGTCCCTGATTGTCCCTGATTTTTTCTTGACTTGTCCCTGATTCTGTTGAAATTTTTCCCCAGTTGGTTGAGAGGTCTGCCGCACAAATGGGCTTAAACCCGCTTACTAGTGCTAAAATATGCTTACTCCCACTTACTACTGCCTAATAGTGCTTACATTTGCTTACTACTGCTTACTCCCGCTTACCACTGCACTAATTTAGACAGTAATGTCTAATGGTTCTTGGGAATGTGGGGGATTTGGCAACTGTATGGTGTTATTCATTACACATTTTACCTTCCATTTATATCCATGATTCATGTGTACATATACTGTATGGAGTATATGTGATTATCTGTGGACTTTGTAACATTATGACACTGACACCTCACATCTGCATTTAATGCAGTACTCCAGTTCACAAATATATGTTATTTAGTAGGTTATGCAACTAAAAATATTGGTCATAAAGTGATTTGACATGGAAAATGGAATGTGCTGCAGTGGGACTCGAACCAGGAATGACTGCTCATAAGCCAAATGCTCTGCCCACTACACTATTGCTATGCTGAGTCATTTGCCTATATCTTCTTTTTTATCCTCTTCTGCCATTTAAGCAGCATTACTCCTTGCTAAGCGATGGGCACACCTGCACACCTACGTTTAAATTTAATCTGGTTCATAAAAATAAAAAAGGATCTTTATAGTGCTTGTGTTTACTATTGCTCTTGTACACGTGGGAGGATGTTGCTGGGGGTATGCGGACACCTATGAGCGGTCTCGCTCATTCTTTTGGGCTTTCCACTGTTCTTTATTGTGGGGGAGTGGATATTCTGTGAGCTCTGCTCTCAGACACGCCCCCTGCACTCTTACATGCTCCATGTAAGATTAGGAGCTCAGGCAACGCATCTTCATTAATATGCATGGCGCGCTGCCATCCTGCTCCTAAACGGCCACTTCTGTGCAGGACTAAGCTAAGAATAGTAAATCTGGGGGAATATTTTGTTATGGCCCAGCCATAAAATAATTTAATTTCAGCTATTTTTCTGAAGTTAACCTTCTGCATTCCAGTTTCCACTGTTAAAATATATACAACTAAACAGTTACAATAGTGCAGGTTCATTTCTGTTCTATCTATTCCAGTAGGGCATGCTGTGGTTATATTTTAAGTACTTTACAAAAATATTTTCAACTCAGACTTCTGTACCAGCAGTTTGATATACACTTGACATACAGTTCTAATACATTTGTAACACAAGTATCTTATATGAATTATGTTGATAGTCACAAGTGACATATACTTATTTACAAAATTCCAGATAGCTGGGCTGGCAATATCTCCTTTCATGATATTTCTTCCCCCCTTGAAGATTCAAGCTAGTTTTTCAAGTGACCCTTGAGAAATGTTGCTTGAGAGTGATAAACCTATCTGGGAATACCTTACCCCATTCCCTGTCTTGAAAGCCCAGCTGCGTTGGCATTGCTGCACTGTCATATCATATGCCTGCAACCCTAGGCTCCACCTTAGTAACTTGGAATTTTGCTGGCTGCCTCGATGTAGCCATGTTAAGAGAGTGTGTTCTGTAACTACAGTGAATTTCCTTCCATACAGATTTGGCTGAAGTTTCTGCAGTGCTCACATTATGGCTAGACATTTCTTTTCTACAGTTGCATAACATCCCTTCCTGGGTTGGAGCCCATGGCTGAGATATACCACTGGGAGTTCTTATCCCTCTGAGGAAACCTGGCTGAGCACAGCCCCCACCCCATGGTTTGAAGCATCCACCTGCACAACAACATTTTTGCTGAAATCTGGACTGGCTAACACAGGGGGTCCACCCAAAGCTCCTTTAAGTTCTGGAATGCCTGCTCACATGCTGTGGTTCATACTACCTTATCTGGCCTGTTTTTTCCTTGTCAGGTCTGTGAGGGGAGCAGCTATAGTACTATAATTGGGGACAAACCTTCTGTAGTACCCTTCTGTTCCTAAGAATACCCTCACCTGCTTTTTGGTAACAAGGGCAGGCGATGTTTGAATTGCTTCGACTTTGGCAGGGTCTGGCCAGATCTTACCACTCCCCACTCTATGTCTCAGGTAGGAAACCTCTGCCTTACCCACCTGACACTTACTGTGCTTAATGGTCAACCCTGCCCTCTGTAGTCTGCCCAACACCTCCCTGACATGCTGAAGGTGCTCTTGCCAGGAATGGCTGTAGATGGCAATATCATCTAAGTAAGCAAGGGCAAAATCTCCTACTCCTGCTAAGATATGCTCTACCAGCCTCTGGAAAGTTGCTGGAGCATTTTTCATCCCAAAGGACATCTTCATGAGCTCATACAAGCCAAACGGAGTCCCAAAGGCTGACCTCTCCCTAGCACTGGGAGTCAAGGGCACCTGGTAGTAGCACCTGGTAAGATCAATAGTGGTAAAATACATGGCCCCACCCAGCTGCTCTAGGGATTCATCTGTCCTAGGCATGGGGTAAGCATCTGACTCTGTGTGACTAGTTAGTTTCCTGTAGTCCACACAGAACCTAGTGGTGCCATCCTTCTTTGGTAACAACACCACTGGGGAGGCCCAGGGACTGCTGGATTCCTAGATTACCCCCAGTTCCAACATTTCCAGTAACTCCTCCCTCAGAGTCTGTTTAACTCTCTCTTTCAGGCACCCCATAAGGGGCCTGCTTAATAGGCCTTTGGGGTCCTGTATCTACATGGTGCTGAACCAGGTGGGTGCATCCTGGTTTCCCAGTGAACATGCCCTCATTTTCCTGTAACACTGCTTGGATTTCTTAAACCTGGGTAGGGGATAGCTGCTGGGACATTGCTACCCCTTTCACTGAGGTGCCAGTCCGAGCCTCACAGAGAAGACCAGTCACCAGATTCCCCTCAGACTCCTCCTGCCATCCACTACATATAATCAGCACAAGGGCTTCTTTATCATGATAAGATTTCATCATGTTAACATGGTGCAATTTATGCCCCTGCCTCCTGCCTAGCAGTTCTACCTTGTAGTTAACATCACTGAACTTCCTTACCACTTTTAAGGGTCCCTCTCAAGCTGCCTGCAGCTTGTTGTGTCTGACAGGAATGAGAACCATAACCTCCTGTCCCACAGCATACTCTCTAGCTCGAGCATGCCTGTCATACCAGACCTTTTTCTGCTGGTGGACTTCTGCCAGGTTCTCTTGGGCCACGCTCATGAGTTCCCTGAGCCTTGTCCTGAGATTTAAGACATATGCCACAACAGAATCCTTGTGGGATTCATACTCACCCTCCCACTCATCACCAATCAAACCTAGAGGTCCCCCCACCCTATGCCCATACAGAAAATCAAAGGGTGAAAAACCTGTGGATTCCTGGGGCACCTCCTGTCATACCAGACCTTTTTCTGCTGTTGGGCTTCTGCCAGGTTCCATTGGACCAAGCTCATGAGTTCCCTGAGCCTTGTCCTGAGATTTAGGACATATGCCACAACAGACTTCTTGTGGGATTCACATTCACCCTCCCACTTATCATGAATCAAATCTAGAGGTCCCCTCACCCTTTGCCCATACAGCAAATCAAAGTGTGAAAAATCTGTGGATTCCTGGGGCACCTCCTTGTAAAGCAAACAATAGATAGAGCAAATAGTTGTCCCACTCCCTTTTAAACTAGTCTGCAAATGACTGTAACAAGGTCTTTAGTGTAGAGTTTAATCTCTCCATCAGACCATTAGTCTGGGGCTGGTAGAGAGTGCTTTTTAGGTGCTTCATCCCACAGCACTCCCACAGACAAGCCAGCAGGTCTAACATGAAACTGGCACCTCTTTTAGTAAGTATTTCTTTTGGGAAACCTACCCTGATGAAAATCTCTAACAAAGCATTTGCCACCTTGTCTACCTCAGTGGTGGACAGGGCTACCACCTCAGGGTAGCTGGTAGCATAATCTACTACCACTAGGATATACTTCTTCCCTGTGGAACTGGGGGTACTAACAGGCCCCACAATATCCATAGCTACCCTCTGAAATGGCTCCTCAATCACAGGCAAAGGCATCAAAAGAGCTTTGACCTTGTCTCCTGCCTTGCCTACCTTTTGGCACTGCTCACAGGTCCTGCAGTACCTTGTTACATCTCTGGAAATCCCAGGCCAATAAAAGGTCTGCATAATGCATCTCTTAGTATGCTTTATACCCTTATGGGCTGCAAAGGGAAAGTCATAGGCTATGGCTAGAAGTGCCAGACAGTAGGCTCTGGGCACTACTAACTTCTGTATGCTCTCACCCACTAGACCTCCCTCAGGGGTCCACTCTCTATACAGTAACCCTTTGCCCCAGTATACAGATTCCCCCTTTCCTTGACAATCAGGTGCCTCACTGGCTACTTCTCTCAGGCCTTGTAATGTAGAGGTTCAGAGCTGAGCCTGTCTCAACTCTCTCTTGGTAACCCTTCCCAGCTCCCCTTTCACAGGAAGTCTGGTATTATTTTACAGCAGTGCCTCACTGTCAGCTAGGTACTACTATTACTCACCTCTACCCTTGCAGTCACGCTGTCCAAGGGAACATCAGTACCCACCAGCAGCTGTGGCTCACCTGCAGTCTCACTGCTACAGGGTAGCTCCCTCTCTGAAGTAAGCACCACACCAGTCCTGGCTTCAAGTATGGGGTCTTTCTGGGTCCCCCCAAGGCTACCAGACCTGCATGCTTGTCTCCAAGCATGACTGCATGTAACTGCATGCACACAAAATACTGCATTATCAAAATCATTCTCTATCAGGAAATCTGCAGGGATATCTTCAAACACACCTACTTGCTTTCTTCCTTTTCTACCCTGACAGTCAAGGTGGACTCTAGCCAAATGTATTTGGAATTAGGTCCCTCCTAAAGCTCTGACTGGAGTAGACTGCCCAAGCAAGTAGTACTCCTCTTTAACCATTTCAGGCTTCACAGTGGTTAGGTCAGAGGCTGTGGAGGCTGTGTCTCTCTTAGCAGTGGTCTGTTTCCCATCTACTAATATAGGATATAACCTATTGTGGTAGTCTGGTCAGCTTGTTGTCTCCAGACAACTTACTGCTGCCATTCTGTCATTCCCACTTACTGGCTCTCCCACCATTTGTTCCATACCTTGCCTCCATGGACATGTATCTGCTACATGGCCTCACTGGTTACATTTAAAACATTTATCCCTTGATCCTGGCCGTGTACCTGAACTAGTGGCTTCTCCTGTTACTGGTGGACTCTATTGGTGCAGTTTATGCTGCCCACCATGGGGTCCCTTAGACACATGAGAAGCACTGGGTATCCCTTTCCTGTACAGTGATGTCCTGCTTGATAGGTATAGGTCTCCCTTTTTTGCCAACTCATCTGCTGTGTTAAATTCTCTATCTGCTAACCAGATTCTCATGTCCTCAGGCAAAGTGCTAAGGGTTTGTTCCCTCCCTCACCAAAAGGTCTGCCAGCCCTTCAAAAGTGGTGACCTAGCACCCACTCACCCATCTATGAAAATAAGTGCTTAACTCAGCACTATATTCACACACACTTTCATCTGCCTTGCGCCTATGCTCATGAAACTTTTTTTCTATAAACTTCAGGTGTTAACTTAAAATACTCTAATAAACAATTTTTAACAGTATTATAATTTAAGCAATCAGTATTATACAGTTTAGAAATAGCAGTTACAGCTTTACCATGGAGTAAGGGGGGTCAGGAACCATACCCAGAGCCCTTGGTCAACATTATACTGGTTACATACCCTTTCAAACGTGAATAAAACTATCAAAATTATCACCCTCTGTAAATTGTGGAAGAAATTTTCTGACCCTTGTTGCTTCTGGGGTTCATTTACTCCTTTCCCATTACCTCCATGACCCTGGTGAAGAGTCAGCATCTCCTTTTTATGTTGCCTCTACCTCTCCTTTTCTTCAGCCTCCAGACATCTCATTCTTTCATTTTCTTTGGCCTCCAGACATCTCATTCTCTCTGCTGATTCTATTTCCAAATGTTTGGCCTCCAGTTCAAGTCTCTTTAACTCCAGATGGATTTTTAAGCCCTCTGTGGAAATGTTGAACTGTCCATTCTCTGAGAGTTGTACATCCCCGAGGCCAGTCTCATTGTCCTTCTGGTTGCTGGCCTGTGATGCAGCTGTGACAAAGGCTGCATTCATCTCTGCTTTAGTCAGGTTGGCATGCACCAGTCCTTTGGATGGGCGCATCTCAGCCAACTGGCTCCTTGTCAGATTGCCATACTCCTCTGCTGACATCCTTGCCTGCTCTCCCTGACTAACTAAGCTAAGAAAAAAATAAATAAATATAAATAAATAAATAAATACAAGTATCATGATATGAAACTCTAAATGTTCACTGTGTGGCTGATTGAGAGTACAAGCACCTTCTTTAGTGACCACTGTTCACAGACTACAGGAATTTAATATCCACACCACTGAATCCCAATATGTGGATATCCCACCACTGTCAACCAATAATATGTGATGACCCTCCACTGGACCAGTAATCAAGGATCCTCAGTCCTCACCACTGGCACCAGTAAGGGATGTACATTGGTAGGATGACAAATTACACACACAGTACTACCAGATGCAGCTCTCTACATCAAGTTGAACTGCAGGAGATTGAACATAATATAAGATAGGAGTTTCCCTGTTCTTAGCAAGTGTGCAAACCTGGAGTTAATTTATTTAAGTTCAGAGGGTGTAGAGGCAGGACTCCCATGTTGGGGAGTGTGGGGAAAGACTCATATGTAAAATTATTATTTTTTTTTTATTTTATGGTGATTGCAAATGTAACACATTAGTTTACATTTGCAATCACATTTTTAAGATGTTTTGAAGGTATGATAAATGCTATCACCGATGAGATCATCTGGGATAATATATTATACACACACACACACACACACACACACACACACACACACACACACACACACACACACACACACCTATATAATATATACAGACACACCCACATATATATAGACAGATAGATAGATGGAGATAGATATGCAACACAGGATGGATTAATAACTAGCAGGCGGCAAGTAATGCAAACAAAAAAAAATGAAGGCAGTATCACTGCTTAAGCATGGATGTCTAGCTCCATAATTTTTGGTGGATTTGGGAGTTATAATCACTCCTATGTTTTGACTGTTTAAAAGCACTGTTAAAGGACAATGACGAAAACCAGCAAGATTTTGGGGGTGCATAGTTCAGAGAATGAATCATGCAGATGACAAGGTCAGCCTTGAATTTCACAAGGCATTTAGAAACATTTACATGGCACTATGTCCAGGTCTGGTGGCTATACAGACAAAAGGAGATTAAGGTCTAGTTAAGCAGGTAATACAGTTACCAAAATAGATAGAGGAAATGGAGGGTATAGGAGAAAGATGGGATAAGATTTGAACATGCAGCATTAATCATTAGTTTTTGCTTACCAGCTCATTGTACTGGGTAAATAGTATACATTTCCTAGTATGGTTCATAACAGTACAAATACATATAAACAGAGAATAATGTTGCCAGAGTAGGGCACTGTGGACAAGAGACTCTCCACAGTATGTACATGTGGCAATAGTACCACGTATGTTCATTAAAAGTATATGAGTGTGAGCTGTAGCATTTGACTGAGTAAGAAGTAATAACAACAATACAGCAAATGAAATTAGGCAAAACCTTAGAATGAAAAAGAAGCAGTGGTTACAGTAAATAGTAATTATGTCTATAAAGATACGCCAGAATCAAAAACAAATAGTGATTGCAGTTGTTGTGTCTTTCGGCTTTTCCTGGTTAGGGGTCGCCACAGCGGAACTCCGGTCCGCTAATAATTGGCAGTAGATTTTTACGTGCTGAGTTGCCAGCCCTGATGCACAACCTTCAACGAAGGTACACCCATTCACGCATGTCTCCACGCAGAAGACGCTCTAGCTGAGAATCGAACCAGACAGCATCTTGCTGTGAGGCGAAAATGCTACCGCAGCACCAATAGTGATTTCGGTAAACAGTAATTTTATTTATCAAAATATGCTAGGTAAAGTCATCCATTATTGAGGTACTTGAAGGAGTGAAGAAGAACAGAAATTAAAGATGAAAGAAGGAAAATGGTGAACGTTAGAAGGAGATAGTTTGCCACAGTATTAAGGAAATACTTTTCACAAAGATGATTGCAGGGCTCTGGGAAAAGAGAGTTTGCTTGAGGAAGTGATACAATGAAGACCAATAATACATTCAACAGTGCCTGTTTTGGAGAAATGAAAAGGGATAGAGCTTTCAATACTCAGATGGGTTCTTTGTTTCACATATCTTCTTCTACTGGCATTTCGATATGTTTGTACGAGCAGAGGAAGTGATAGAATATGTCATATAATTTTATTTTATTTTATTTTATTTATTTTACATTTGTTGACCAGGCTAGTCTAGCTGGATATATGTCCATTTTCAGTAGAGGCCCGGGGAGAAAAGCTCCAATGGTTATAACAAGTTAAACAGAGATAGGAAATGCAATGCTAAAATGTAAGACAGAGCTAATTAATACACAATATAGTCAGACCAAAATCCAAGAGTATAATAGACAATGTCTTATAAATTTTTTTTTTTTTTTTTTTTTTTAATTAGAAAAAGAAGCTTGCATGTATAATATTGGCATCACATCACTTTCATACATTGCAGTAAAAAAGGAAGAAAAACTTTCATTGTTAAGTGGGTGGTAACTCCCTGACCCACAGCCACCAAGATATCACTAGTAAATTATGGTATCTGAGTTCCGCTGTTCGTTTCAAACCATATAAGTAGACTCAAATCAACAATTTCTCTAAGAAAACAGAGATGCAACAAACAAAGGGAGAAGCCTGTCACATGCTTAAACCTGATGAGTGGGTCATTGGCTGGAACAAGAATCTAGAATATTGCAGTAATGACGGCTTTAGAAGCCAGATGGCACTGCCAGAAAACAAAGTCAGAAGATGAAAACATGAGTTAAAAAGTTTTCTTTTATTCAGGACTGACAAGCAACCTTGTTACATATCAGCAAAATCCTGTTTTCCTTACCTGATATGCATGGTTTGACATATCTTGGAAAGTGTCACTACTTCTACAGTCCTTCTGCTGACACAGCTGTTGGGATTTCATTTGCATTACTGGGTCTCAGGATAAGCCTGTATAGTTAGATCTGGACATAATGGAGTGCCTGAATGTTGTCTGACCTCCTCTTTGGTGTGGTGAAGGCTGTTTGATTGACTACTTTGCCAGAAAGTGGAGACCCTTTCCATGACTAACAGACTACGTGTGTGTGTGTGTGTGTGTGTGTGTGTGTGTGTGTGTGTGTGTGTGTGTGTGTGTGTGTGTGTGTGTGTGTGTGTGTCTGTGTGCATTCACACTTGGAGGTAGGTACATGGTAGAGTCATCCCATAGCTTATCCATTGTTTATGAGGAAAGGAATGCCCCACAGACATTCTGAGGATAACATTATACTGGCACCACCTCTGTTTCAATTTATCTTCCATTTATGCTTGCTCTTTTGCCTGTGAAACAAATTTGTTAACAGTCTGCATGTTAACAGACTAAGCCAGGTAACTCAAGTCATGGACTTTGATGGTTGGAGGACACCTATAATGGACAGTTCTTACATGTTGATATATACAAATACCAAAAATTATTGACTATGTACACAGCTAAGAAATATGACAGCAGACACTCCAAGTCAGGCTGATTCAGACTGCCTGTTTGCTTCCTATCTACTACATAATAGCACATGCTACACATTATATGTCTCTACTATTCCCATCTCCACACAATAATCTTATAGTATGATTTTTATTCTCCACAATTACTTTTTAAACCACTAAAGCCTTCTTCAGCTATGTCAGGAACATTAAAGGTAACACACAACAGTCTGCAGAACTGGCTAAAATGGCCCAACCTTCACTGACCAGGGTGACATATATCGAATCTACTGGCTGATAAATTTAGCTCTAACTTCACCTCCCATTCCCCCCCACTACACCCTGTGAAATCCCTTCTAGCATATTGCCCCCAACTCTAAACAGGGAACAGGTACTGACAGCACTCAATAAAGCCAAAAATACTGCTGCAGTGGGACCCAACAATATCCACAGTTGCCTTCTAAATAGCCTAAAACATGACCTAGCAGGACCACTTGAGGTACTCTTTAGCTACAACCTTGAAACAGGTTACATGCCAGATGAATGAAGGCCCGCAGTGGTTATCCCTCTTCTTAAGGCTAAACTATCACCTGACCCAGGGAACTACAGACCCATCAGTCTGATAAGTCTAATACGCAAAGCCATGGAATGAATTATAATAGAAATGATCAACAAGGACATTGTCAGCCTACAGATATTGGACCCAGGGAAGGTCTTGCCTACTCATCCTGGTCGACTTCTTTGAGAGGGTCATCAGAGATGTGGATGATGGGAAATGGTGCATACCACCTACCTTGACCTGGCCAAGGCATTTGCTACAAGATCCCACTCAGGTGTTATTGACAAACTCTTAGCTCTAGCCATAAATCCATATATAACTCATTGGACTGCTGGCTGGCTCACAGATAGAACCCAAGAAGTCAGGATCAGTAAGACCACCTGCACTAGAAGACTGGTCACCAGCGGAATACCCCAGGGCTCCATGTTCGGTCTGCTCCTGTTTGGCATGTGCTTCTCGAAAGTCAAGAATAATGCAAAAGGCATCTGGCTCACCAAGTTTGCAGATTACTTAAATTGGGAGCTATCATAGGTTCCCCCCTCAATATTGGCATCCTACAAAACAGCCTAACACAAATAAATGAGTGGTTCCAAAGCCATGGATTAAAACTCATTCATTATAGTGGGATTTTTGGGAGATCATCTACCCAGGTGAATTAATTCATCTATAAAACACCCATAATAGTTGATTTGGTAGTTAGGGATCTAGGAACATAGGTCGATAGTAATCTGGCCTGTGAACAACATATAGCCAGGATAATAAGAAAATCATTCTATGTTGCCCAACTCATAAGTAAGGATATGGCATCTGGGTCCATGGAAGTTGTAGTACCTCTCAATGTGGCCCTTATCAGACCCATCATTGAATAGAATGCCCCATTTGGCATGTACCTAACCAGGCACTTGCAACAGTTGGAATGCCCTGCATTCAACAGCTCCTTTGTAGGAGGATCCAGGATGTGAATACCCTGTCCTACATAGATTGCCTTAAGGCCCGATCTTTGTACTTAGAGTCTCCTATAGGTTACTGAAAGGCAATCTATGCCTGGCATATAAGGCATCCTCAGATCCAGCTCTGATGGATAGCTTGCACATTTGTAAAACAAACAGCATCAGAAACACTAGATCCAAGGAAATGAACTTTGCCTGCAACATAGATAGAACATGCTGGAGAGATCAATATGTGTCTCAAAGGATCCCTGCACTACAGAAGTAAAGCAGAGTTCATCCCTGACCTTTTCAAACAAAACTTTCATCACTGGATAGGAAATCACAAACTCACCCCTGGTCTGGCCCCCATTTCTCTGATGGTCAGAGGTCAACAGTAAGTAAATTAATCCCCAAATAACATACACCCCTGATAGCCCTTAGCTATCTCCTTACTAACATAGTGCACCATATAGATATCCAAGGTACTTGGGGCCAAATTGGGGTTGAATTGCATGGCTAGGCTTATAAAGACCCTGGTGGTTATTAGCCTAATATAATCCTATGAACCTATAAAGATCATTTTCCTTTAAACAAATGTTTTATTACATATCTCTTGACTCTACTTCCTTTCTTTTTCATGTTCACTGTACTTTTCTAAAAATATTTCCATTCATGCTGCAGTTTATTGACCTTTATGAGTCTTTTAAAGAACTTATTTCCTCCACCATGTCCCAATTCACTTCCAGTTAATGCATATTTGGATCAGACAGTGTCTTCTTTTAGGGTCTTGGATGTGAACCTTGTAGAATTTTAGTGCTGTGCTATGATTTCTAGAATTAGTCTACTTTATCAACATTTCCTCACATGATCTGCAAAACTAACAAAGCACTTTATTAGGAGTTATTTGTTTTGAAAATTCATGCTGAAGGAAAACCTGTTGTTCTACTAACTTTTTAAATGAATTAAAGTGATATTTAAAAACTGCCCTAGATTTAAACCTTTATCCCCTGATTATTTTTGGATTTGTCCAGAATTCTTAGGCACAGAAGTAGAGAGGTATGGTTCTGTGGTCTCTAACACACTGTAATTGTTCAGTTATTCTGCCAGTTGATAAAATACTCCAAAAATTTTAACTTCAGCTAATAGGGTAATAAATTAAACCTAGTATGTTCGAACATACACACATATGAAAACACTAAAGGAAGAAGACACAGACGACCCTGATTACTAAACATGAAACAGTATTAGTTTATGAGGTATTGATCCTGTGTACTTTAACTAGTGGCATAAGAAATGTCAACACTACTTGATGAATGCTGGACTGTGTAATCGCCATGTTAGGACATTGCTAAGTGAAAAAATAATAGTTTTCACTGTCTTTTCAAAACTGTTGCTAGCATGATTATTAGCTTGAATAAAAAGCTGCAAGAATGATATGAAATATAAAGGGTTAATTTAGGAATAGTATAAAATGCAAAAAATAGTAAGTGTGCTGGCAAGCATATATAGCTTAATTAGAGATTGGCATCCATGTAAAGGTGTATGTTATTGAGAAACAAAGTCTGTAAAAATAACTGTGCAGATGGCAGCTGGAAGGACAGCAATAAAATAAAGAGATGTAACATCAAGCATGATAAAGTTAGAACATCAAGTTTCAGATAGTGCTGGAACACCACGTTTCAGATAATGCAAGACTGAGTTTTCCTGGACCACCGAACTTGGAAAAGAATCAAGGACAAATCATAAATTAGAAGAACAAAGAAAAATGTTATACAAAGGAAGATTGTAATACATCAGACTGAGAAAAAATATCAGGCTTTGGTATAAATATGAGTGTGTATAAACAAGCTATGGGGAATTAGCCATAGAGAGCTGACAGCATCGGTGTTGCATGCTTGTAGATCCGAAAGGAAAATGTAATAGTAAATGCATATTAACTGAAGCAGTTTGTTTCAGTGTATTTATTGTACTTAGTACAATACAGTAATAAGACTAGTTGGTCACAATAAATAGTTAAATATACTGTGGTATGCATGAATGTAAATGCAAGTAACAGCATGAAACCAACAGAAGGCAGTATAAAATTCTTCAATGGCGAGCCACAGTTGATGAACAGAATGGTTTCTTATTGTGACAACTACAGCTTCTTTTTCATTTTATTCAGTTAGTATGTCCAGTTGTAGTGCAAACATTTGCCTCCTTCTTCTGCACAGTATCCAGTAGCAGAACAGTACATCCCTGCAGATTCCACAGCTCCTGTAATTTCAAACAACTGAATCTGTCATCTGTGTTTGACCACCTTTTGGGAGAATCAACAAGGAACCTTCCACACTTTCCCGAAGGAAGACTTGGCCACCTTCGACACAGAAACTGGTAATTTTCTTTTTGTTTCTCATTCTACAGCATAGATGCCATAAGACAGAAAAGTATAAAATGTAAAACTACCTTTCAGGTAGACAGTAATGACAGTCCAGCACATGTATGGTCAGGATTTAAAGATTGGTATAAACATAACTGTAGCACATGTAGTAATTTACTAGGTAAAGTTGATGTCAATGCTTTATGTGAATGCATTACGTTTGACTTGTATCTTAAACAGCAACATCATTGGTATGACAGTAAACATTTATTGTGCAAGTCATATAAAACTGCTTTCTGTGTGCAGTGTCATAAAAGTAATGGTAAACAACTAGATGCATTATGTCCTGTCACCACATGTAAAATGTTAATTTCAGAGTTACAATATCAGTCAAGTCAGTTATTTAGAAAATCTTCTGTACATCTTGCTAGACAAAAGTGGCATAAAACCACTGCACATTACAAAACTGATAAAAACAGAGACGGGGTTCATGGTGAACTGCCAAAAAGATTTAATAAACTACTAAGACACAGTCAGAGTGAGTTCAAAAAATTCAGACAACATATGCAAATACTTTTTCAGAAGTGCATAAGAGCTTTAAAGTCAGCAGAACAGAATACTGACATAATCTGGTTAGTAAAGAGCTAAAGCAACAGCAGTTAACTACGCTGATAAAAAATTATTTACAACGTACTATTCTACATTTAGAAAATGGTTAAGCATACACAGCATAAACTTTCATTCAGTTAAAGCAAGGCACTTAAATAGTCATTTTAAAACCATTTCAAATAAAACAGTTCTAGGGTATAGAAATCAAATAAAAGTAGTTAAACGCAGTAAAGACATGATGTCACAAGACTGACTGCATTTATTTTCTTTTCACTTAAAGTGCAGCAAAAGGCACACAACAGCAAATGTAAATCATGTAAATATATCTGTTTTAAGCATGTGTTAGTTAATATTTTGTAATTGTATAATAGCATCAAAAATAGCAAAGACTCCAGCAAAAAAACAGTATTCAAAAGCAATAGTATGCATAGATACGCAAGTTACAACTGCATTCTAATATCAAGTTGTAAGTGTATTAACGAATGACTGAAGGTATGAGTAAGTGCTGAAGGAGTTATGGGTTAACCGTCTAGAATGCGCACAAAAAAAAAAAAAAAGTATGTGGAGTTAAATCTTTCCAAGCTGGAATGGGTAGATATAAGAAATGTTGTAAAATGTTACTAGTACTGAAATTTATAAAGTCAAGGAAACAAGACTGGTCACCAGGCCAAATGGCTTACGTTTTTCTAAAACATTATTGTTAAGTTACATATTCACATGCAGCATTAAACAAAAGGAACAAAAGTCTACAAAATTCCTGTTTGGTAATTGTAATAAGATGTCACAATTGTGCATACATGTCATGTATAATCTGTTTGCAAGTAAATTCTACACCAAGTACAGTCAGTACATGGGCTATGGTATGCAGTTAAAATAAATTATGCAGGTCCCTTTACAAAAAGAGAGGCTATGAATAGCTACTAGTAACAGTAAACATCTTTTCAAAATGGGTAAAAGCAATTCCTTCTACAACTTTGACAGTATAGGCAACAGAAAAAGCTTTATAAAAATATTTCTTGTTTTTGAAAATGGCCAAAAAACTAAGCAAATGTGTAAGACTAAAGTGTCACAGTTTAGGTAACAGCCAAAGGGCAAGCATACATTCAATTCTCACAGCATAAAACAAATAAACAATACTGCAATAAAATGGTGTATACTACAGGGGGAAGGGCATACTTTCAATTTTACACTAACTGTGTAAACAGTACTGCAAAAGGGACTAAAATAAAAGTACGACGTGTTAATATGTTTCAAGTAATGTAATTAGCAGGCTTCAGTTTAATGCTAGGTTTGAAAACTGGACTGAGTGTACATTACAGCCGTGTATGTACAAATGCAAAAATAATCTATACAAGCAAGTGCATTCTGTACAGTATATAGTAAATGGTTTATCTATGTAAATAGAGTAGCAAGTCAAAGCTTGACATTTGTGACATATGTGTTTTTTAAAAAAAAAAATAAGACTGCATCGCCTTTGCAATAAAATCCTCAAGCATTGTCAATAAATTACTGTATAGAACATCACTGTATAGAGTCATTTTCAGATTAATCCAGTTCTAATAGTAATGGTTGTCATCATTGTGTCGACAATATAAAACTGTCTTAACTTACTGTATTAAAAGAAAACCAAAGGTTTTATTTCCCAATGTGTTTCTAGTTAATAGCAATATAACTTGAGTAAAAAGTACATACTAATATAGACAGTTTTGTATTTAAAATAAAACAGAGGGAATTTATGCAGTGATAGATATGTTTAAAAATGTATAAATGCATGCGCACATCTGTTTGCTATTTAGATGCATATACACATCTGTTGCTATAATATTTGTAGAAATAATATAGTTAGTTAAATACATATATTTCTGTTTGCTAGCATACATATATTCTGGTACAGCTTGAGACAAGCTGAATGTTCAGTGTCTGGAACATGCTTCAAGGACTATTATATAAAAATGCAGCTGCGAGACAAGGCACGCAGCATTCAACACAGACCTCTGCATTTCATTTGCATCATTCTGAAGATCAAAACAGAGGAAATTACAATATTTCATGAATAAAACTTAGGAAAATGCTACACAAAGTAGAACACAAGACAATTTCAGTTGTAAAAAGCATACAGCATGTACCATTGGAAAGATAACATTTAGCAGAAATATAACAGCATGGCTAGCTGAACAAGGTCAGGCATACATAAAAGTAGAGAAAGAATCAAAGACTGACATAAACATTTCAATAAACAGCTCTATCTCTATTAGATGATGTACATTACCTCAAAAATGTAACAGTTCTGACAAAGGAAGACATCATGCAAAAATGTCACGGTGTGTAGACAATAACACAAAAATAAGAATAAACTCAACAGGGGAAGAAAAAGGTATGATTTCTACTAACGCTAACATTTGTATAAACAACATGGTAATACAAGAAAAGGACCATGGGTTAAAATACTTACCATTTTGAGTAACAGGCCAGTACTTCATACAGATCAAATGGTAAAAATACCATCCACTTGTTCTATGATAGGACAACAATACCAAAAAAAAAATTACACTTCAATATTACATTTCCAACTTTTAAAGATATCAAATGCAGATTTAAAAGAGCTTGGTATGAAAACTAGTAGATTGCCTTCAAATTTCAAAAGGTTTGTTAAAGTGGCACTACAGTTTGTATGTGTAGTTTCAAATAACCTAGTGTTAATAGTAAAAGACACAAACAGAAGCTGACACTGCCCATAATAGATGGGACATATTCACAAAATGGTCATCATCTGCGACCAAATTGCTAAATTGGTTAATAAACCCTGTGTTAGTAGTTTTAGGGGTCATAATAATAATAATGACAGCTTGAAATTGTTTTATATGCGGCAGGTTACAAAGAGTTGCAATAACTCAACAAGTCATGGTAAATACTGTAAATAGCAATGCTGATGAAACAAATACAGTCTTTTCTTTAACTGAAGTTTAGTCAATTCCTCAAAAAAATAAAATAATGGGGAACTGAAAGAATAATAGTATTCACTGTCTTTTCAAAACTGTTGCTAGCATGATTATTAGCTTGAATAAAAAGCTGCAAGAATGATATAAAATATAAAGGGTTAATTTATGAATAGTATAAAATGCAGAAAAATAGAGTGCTAGCAAGCATATATAGCTTAATTAGATATTGGCATTCGTGTTAAGAAGTATGTTATTGAAAAGTCTGTAAAAATAACTGCGCAGATGGCAGCAGGAAGGACATCAATAAAATAAAGAGATGTAACATCAAGCATGATAAAGTTAGAACATCAAGTTTCAGATAGTGCTGGAACATCACATTTCAGATAATACAAGACTGAGTTTTCCTGGACCACCGAACTTGAAAGAACCAAGGACAGGGTAAGAAAGGAAAACTGTTATACAAAGAAAGAACTGTTATACATCAGACTTTGAGAAAAAATATCAGACTTTTTGGTATAAATATGAGTGTGTATAAACAAGCTTTGGGAATTAGCCATGGCGAGCTAACAGCATCTGTGTTGCATGCTTGTAGATCCGAAAGGAAAATCTAATAGTAAAATGCATATTAACTGAAGCAGTTTGTCTCAGTGTATATATTGTACTTAGGACAATACAGTAATAAGACTAGTTGGTCACAATAAATAGTTAAATATACTGTGATATGCGTGCATGCAAATGCAAGTAACAGCAGGAAACCAACAAAAGGCAGTATATAATTTTTCACTAAGGTCTGTGACACCAGCTCTATAGAGGTATCATAGATAAGCTAATAAAGTATAATGTCAGTGGTTACATAATCAGGCAGGTATGTGATTTGTTTAATGAAAAACACAACTTGAAAAATTAGTTAATGATGCTTTTACTACTGAAATGAATGTCTGATTGATGTACTGAGCCTTGCAGGCTGTTATATTTTATAGCACTGCATTAAGTTATGCACAGTTACTAATAAAATGACTTATTTTTATAACAGACGACATGTACTATACTGTTACAGCTACAGCTTTAATGTTCCAGGTTTGCTTCTCACTGCAAGTACAGATGATAACTTTTCAGTCTCCATTTACCTCAGAACAAATGTGTTCCTACAAATACCAGATCTAACAAAAAATCTAATCTAACATCATTCAGTTTCAATGACCTTTTTATACACTTTTTGTGCCATTCTGATCCTGTCCATGAAAGCAGTCTTTAAATGTAAATACTATTAAAATTTGCTTGATATCATGCAATATGTTGATAAGCTGATTTGTGTTCTGTTTCAAGGTAAATTATGTTACAATCTTAAACTTAGGGAGTTGTTTCTGTCTGCGGTCATCCCTGCACTTGGGTTTCTTATCTGTAATTCTCCATGAAGCTGTAACAGTCACAGAACATTTTGTATCACACACAGAGGTTGCCAAAACATGTATAATAACTATTTTCTACTCATTTTCAACTAAAAAAGTGTAACCCTTTAATGTATGGATATACATATTCTAACAAGCAAAAGTGTACATGCACTATTAGAAGTGTCTAAATGCATACATTCTAACACAACAGATCAGAATAGTATGTTATTTATCAAATGTCACTGAAGTAAACAGGTTTGTCCAACAGGGGTCTGTGCTGGAATCCCTCCTATTCAGTGTTTTCTTTACAGGCTCATAAGTGGAGAAAGGACTGTGGTTTACAAAACATGGACATTAATGCAAATTAGGGAATATCACTGCCTTTTGAAATGATGTAACAATTTTTCAAGACAGGTTGGACTAAAATATACATTTGGTGTAGCCATGATGACCTGTCTCTTAACACTAATAAATAATAATTTATTAAGTTTAGAAGAAAGCAAAGAATATACATTTTGCTTGCAACATGAATGGTTGCATCCTCAAGTTAGACAATGGAATTAAAGATCTGGGAAAAAGAACAGACAATAAGTTTTATTAACCAATGTCTAGTAAATTGGCTCAGATAGGCGTATTAACTGCTATAACTGCTACTAAAGAACATTAGTCATTCCCATAAAATCACTCTTCATTTGTATACAATAATTCCTAAATAAAAAAAAAATGAGACTGGGAAATATGATCTATACAGAATGACGCCAAGAGCTATAGCCATTCTTTATATCCTATAGACTTGTTAGAGTTGATCACTGGTTAATATATAAACCCATGTTTGATTTAGACATATATTTTTTGAAAATCTTTTTTGATAATGAAACATCACAGTAAACATAAAGAACATGCATTTGCAGTCTTCAAGATAAATTCAATATTTAAATGATTATATTCTTAGATGTCGGCAATTACTTGTCTTTTGTTAGCAAAAATCACAAATGTTAACTTGTTACCATTTATTTTTGATTCATATTATAACACACAGCATTATGTTTTATTAACTTTTTTCCTCCAGGGCTGTATTCACAAAGTATTAGATACATTTGTATGGTCATTTTGTTTATGCCAATTAATTCTTTAACCCATTGCTGCAGGAATAAATGGATGCATCTTATCAAAAATAATAATAATTTGAAATCTTGTCCTCTACTCCACACAGATTTTCACAGACACACCCACATAAAACACGCGTGCATACACACACACACACACACACACACACACACACACACACACACACACACACACACACACACACACACACACACACACACACACACACATATTCACATATGTTACTGACATCTGTAAGCAGCCTGGAGGATCATCACTCACAACATGTCTTTCATATGTGGAAGGAAAGTAGAGCAACAGATGAAAACCCAAATAGACACAGGGAGGGTATGCAACTCTTCAGAGAAGGCACTACATTGTGATATGAGGCACCAATACCAGCATCTGTGCTACTATGCTATCCTAGAAATAAATATAAACAATAGACAAAAATGTATACGTACATTACTCAAAGACTGCTAGTACTATGGAAAACGTTAAAATAACATCTAATTTCTTGATAATATAGATTCATACATTGATAATAGCAAATATTTATATGAGATAGTGGGAGTCAAATTTCTAGAAGGCCAGTAGGTTACAAGTTTGATAGCTAAGCCTATAAACTTATATACCTATTAGTTTCTCTGTTTCTACCAACTGATGTTTTGTGTCATCTTTCCTTTAACAATTCCCACTACCCACCTTTTTCTACACTGAAATTGTTTGTGCCTAATAACATACTGACTAAGATTTAGAAAAGTTATTGCAGACAGTGATAATCTGCAATTTACAAACATGATAAGGTCACAATGAGCAATATCTCATTAGCATCTCATTATTGTGTCTCTGAATCAAACACTGCACTGTTTAACCTAACCATACTAGTGTCCAGTCACCTTCAAAAAGACAGACAGACAGACAGACAAGCAGATGCACACACATTACATCGACATCCATGCCAATACACACACACACATGCATGCACACACACACATACACACAAACACACACACACACACACACACACACACACACACACACACACACACACACACACACACACACACACACAGCTTCATACTACTTACCCACTCTAGTGCTAACAACCCTGCTCTTGCCACATAAATGAATGGGTGTACACTGCCAAAGGAGATATACTCTTTTACCACTTTGCTGCCCAAAATAGAAAGTCTTAGAATAACTCTATCCCACTACTCCTATGCCAGTGAAATTTCTGGAGAGCAGCACATGGATAATTTGCATTAGCTGTACCCCTAGACACTACTGGATTGCTGCATTTATATGTTGCCTTTGCCAAAGTTACCCTGCAGCACTGCAGGTCAACACCTTCATACCACTGTGGCAATACAGAAGTCTCTGAATCATTCAGGCATAATGCACTGTGAAAACCTGTGCAGGACTGGTTAACACAATGCATTATGCCTTTTTGAATCCCATGGTTTATTTATATTACCTAAACTTTCATTATTCATATATTTTGCACTGACAGTTATTACACAGTAAAAAGTGAATTAGTTTATTTATTTATTGGCATTTGTTTATCAGGAAAGCTCGACTGGGTTAAAAGTACCCATTTTCACCAGAGGCCTGGGGAGAAAAGCTCCAACATTAAATTTACAATACATTTATAACAATATGAAAATGACATACCAAAAAAAACACAATTTATACATGAATTATTAGATTTTACAGTTAGGATTGCAAACAATCCATCTCATCAAGTCTTTCTGCAGGTTTAGAATTTATAAATTAATTAGTAGATTTTATAGTGTAAGATTACAACATGGGAGATTATATGAGTACAGTGTAGTTAGCTTGTAGCTTAATAGGATAGTAAGTAAGTACATATGCATAAGTTGCAATTATTGAAGAGAAAAGAAGGGTAAAGTGGCTGAGAATAGAAATGAGTAGAATGAAGGGGAGAGAAACTATTAGAGTAGGAAAGGGAACTGCTGGAAATGGATAGTCGGGAGAGTAGAGAAAATGGAGAAAAGAGGGCATAAGTAACTAGAGAGTAGTAGTCAAAGGAGGTGGGTAAGAAATTTAGGAATTTAATTGTGGTTAGTACTATCATCCAGGCTTGGTACAGAGACATGTCCAAGATTTGCTAAGGAATTCTTTTAAAGTGGCTACCATTTATATATAGAAACAACTGCTGGCAAATTTGAAAGCAGACTTATTGTTTATTAATGCGTTGTCACCTCACAGTAAGACGCTGTCCGGTTCGATTCTCAGCTAGAGCGTCTTCTGCATGGAGACATGCGTGAATGGGCGTACCTTCATTGAAGGTTGTGCATCACAGCTGGTAACTCAGCACGTAAAAATCAACTACCAATCATTAGCAGACCGGAGTTCCACTGTGGCGACCCCTAACCGGGAAATGCCGAAAGACACAACAACAACTTATTGTTTATTAATAATGACTGGAGACAATACACTCATCTTGGTCACAATACCTACTCTAGTAATTTGTTTTTTTGCAAAATATTATCATGTGTGAAGAATGATGTCAGATTATGAAATTGTATATGTGATGTGTACTTCTTAGGCAGCTTACTGCTTTACAAACATTATCTGTTACTGAGGTATTTCTGAGCTTGAGCCAACTATCATCCTATGTACGTGCATCTTGTGTCATGTATGCACAAGCTAACCATGAAGGATCTTTTGTCCCACTTAGATGGTTTAGAAATTGACTGTTAGTTTGTTCTGCTGATGATGAGTTATTGTTGCAACAACTTTCTGAGTATCATTTTGCAAAGGAATTCGTAGTCCAAAGGTCACCTTTTCAGTTTCCTTCCCTTTGCCCGTCATCAACAGTAATTTCCTTTGTAGAATTAATCCTTTTCTCTGTCTAAACCTCAATTCTTCTATTTCCATTGTTTTTTTCAGTCTTTCCTTTATGCATTTGTTTATGTTAGCACCCTATCCCATTCTGTCTACAAAATAACCCATGGCTTAGGAATATCTGAAGCACTGATGTTTCCTAGTGGCAGTAAACAATCAGCTTGGCAAAGTTGCTTCCTAGGTTACTGTAAATGAATAGTAAAACCTTTTACTCTTGCCTTTAATTCTCTTGTCTTCTTAATGCATCCTATTTTTATCTTTGTTTGTATGCCTTGTACACCTGATATCATCGGTCCTAATGCTTCTTCCATTTCAAATTTATGTGGATTCTTCTTGTAATTTACTCTTCTAGTCCTATTTTTTGCACTTACTTACATCATGCATTCACATGCAGTCAGTCTGTGGCAAGCAAACCTTAATCCTGAGTAATACTCTCCAGCACCACTACCCCAAAACTATCTGTAAAGCTCTTATAGTCTTCCTTTTCTTGTCCTGTTTGCTTATGGCACTGACAATAACCTAACAAAGGAAAATGTTTGTGCTTGCTATGTAATAGTTTTGGAATGTTGAAACAATGTAAATAGTGGGCCGGATTTACGAAAGCTTGCACGGAGTGCAAGAAGAGTGTAGGAGCTCACACCGGCAATATGTCTGCCGTGCAATCCAGGTACAGCTGGCAGGGGCGTGCACGAGAGCTGCTAAAGCTACTCTTGCATGCAGCGTCATGGTATGCAAATTACTTCATTTTCTGGTGAAAGCCATGCAAATGAGGTAAATTTGCAATCCAGGAAACACTAACCTGTCTGTGGAAGATTAGTGTTAGCTGCAGAAATGTACTCCGTTGGTAACGGAGTACCGTTCTGCAAATAGCTAAATGGAGCTATGACAGCTCCAAATAAAGGATGCATACAGTTGAGGAAGCATGCCAATGGCCAAATATAAGGTCATTGGCATTTATAAATGTTTAAAAATATAAAAAATTTACTTTTTTTCCCTTGATCTCCGATGTTTAAGCATAGCGCAGCACCGCGCAAACGTGTGGCGCTTATAAAAACAAGAAAATAATTAAAAAAAAGCCAAAAATATGCATTTTCACTAAAAAGCTTATTCTGCCATGCAGGTGAATGGCAGGCTGAAGACAACATGGCCAATGAGTAGTGGTTGCTAAGGGGGGGAAGCTCAGTGTGAGAGATGTAACCATGCATTAGTAGGCAATCCTATGCAAATGAGGATAGAGATAGTGAATCCCAATTTTCCCCAGCATGTGAGCCATGTCCCAAGAGTGTAAGAGTAGGAATAGGTGAGTAGTAGAGTAGAATATAGGTGACATCATGAGGAGGTGTGTTGGACAGGCTGTAAGCTAATTGGAGCACAGTGGCTTATGTTTGCTTTGAGTTGCTCAGGATTGCAAGAGACATGCCTACAGTTGTCCTATTTGAAAACCTCAAACCAAAGGTGCACAATATTAAAAGATAGGAAACTCCTTGCAAACATGCACACAGCTTGTGCACGCATGTTTGCGCTTGTTTGCATGACGCTCTTCCCCGAGTGGAAACAGAAAAGCAAAAGGAAGGAAAATAAGTAGTAGGAAGTTAACCAAGGAGAACTAGCAGAGCTGCCAGGTGAAATATATCAGAATCAGCCAATTACACAGGCAGCAGACTAGCCCAGCCCAGACCAGCACTTTAAAATCTGCAAACACCATTCCCCCTGTTTTTCCCAAGAACTCTGCAACACTGCAGTATACAAAGGGGGAAAGCTTAAAAAGCTTAAGTCAGACAAAATGTTAGGGGCTGCTCTTCCTATCATAAACCAACATGTGCAAGGTGCTGAGGGTGGTGATGTTGTGAATGCTGCTAAGCAACCCACAGTGAGGAGAGAGAGAAGAGTGTACAGACCCAGGGTAACCTACCAGGGACTACATGAGCTGGAGATAGTGGAGCACTATAGGGTCGACAGATACCTCCTACAGCAAATTGTTGAGCTCTGCCGGCCACACCTCACACACAGAACCAACAGAGAGGAACCCATCCCAGTGGATACCAAGGTATGTGGTGGCCTAAGAATACTAGCTACGGGTACCTTCCAAAGACCAACTGGTGATATGATGAGGATTTCACAGGCATCAGCATCCAGGGTACTCCACCAGTTCCTGGATGCCATGTAAGCACATGTCAGTGACCAAATATATTTCCCCAATTCCCGTGAGGCATTGGCCAGCAATATGCGTCTTTTCCACCAAATAGCAGAATACCCTGAGGTAGTGGGTGCAATAGACTGCATGCACATATGCATCAAAGCACCACCCGGTGAGCGGGGTAGGGTCTACATCAACCGCAAGAGCTTCCCCTCCATCAACTGCTAGGTCGTGTACGATGCCCAGGGCATAATAATGAATGTGTGTGCTGGCTGCCCTGGAAGCTATCATGATTCCCACATCTGGCATCTGATGCAGCTGTACCAGAGATTTGCCAATAGGGACATACCTGATGGTCACCTAGTGGGGGATGCTGGATACGCACTGGAACCATGGCTGATGACACCCATCAGAAACGCACACACACCTGAACAAGAACTCCATAATGAGGCACACGCACAAACAAGAAACATAATTGAGTGTGTGTTTAGGATGCTCAAGTCATGGTTCCAGTGCCTGGACACATCTGGTGGAGCCTTGCAGTACTCACCAACTACATGTACCCAAATTGTTATGGTATGTGCCATGCTACACAATATGATCCTGTGGAAACAGCTGTAGCAGGAACAGCATGGGGCGGGGCCACACAGCCCCCCACCATTGCCACGGCCTGCACAGGCACAGCGTGACTCGGAGGAGGAGGAACAACCTGTGCCTGCCCCAGTAGGCAGAAGGAGGCGTGCACAGTATGCCCTGGCCTTGGCAAAGAGGCAATGCATAGCACATACACTGACTCAGTAGGAACCCTGGAAATGACACATCTCTCTGACTCGCACATACAGTAAAAGGGATGCCTAACTTGACACTACCTGTTTTCAGACATGTATAGGGAGTGTACTATGCGCATCTGACACAGGCAGCCCTGCAGCACCACCTGAGGCATGAGTGCCCTATTTTAAGCAATATAAAGCACTGCTAAACTCACTTTGCCAGTATTGAGCATATTTAAATACAATTGGGCATAGCTGCACACTGCGCTAACCAGCGCAACGTCGGGCAAGGTTGGGCAACTTTGGGCAAAGTCGAGCAAAGTCAGGTAAACACGCTCACACCTGCTTTACTGTTCCTAAACCAGTCAGGTCTGCCCAGCAGGAAAATAAAAAGCAGTGACAGGGCTCGAACTCAGGATACTGTGCATTATAGTCACAGTACTGAACCACTAAGCCATGACAGCATTTCACTGGTGCAGACACAGCTTAAGTCACTCACACATACCAGTTGGGGGGGGGTCACATACCTAAAAGTCACAGCCAGCAGGACAATTGTAGACAAACGCAAACACAAACAAATGCTGTATCATGTCCTCTGAAGAGGCATATGAGTAACCTCCCCCCAGGCCTATGCAGACAGATAACAGCAGGCCAGGCAGTGTGATGTGGGTTGGGTAGGCTATGAAGTCACAAACTAATATGCGTGTAATTGGAAGCTAAGGTCTGTAGTACAGTGGTATGCCTCAAGCCAGTATAATAGGCAACAGTACAGACTGTAATGGAGTATCTGACATAGCAGTGCAGGCCTAGCAAATGTGTATAAGTGTCAGGTGTACCCCTCATCCTATGTACACCCACAGTAACAATCAGGTGTGCCCCCCGGGTAGAAATGCACAAATAATAGCTGTCCCCCCTGTATGTAGAAATGTTGATAAGTCTATGCAAATTGACTCATGGAAGCCCTGCAGGCACAGTGTGCTTCCTGTCGATGTACAACACAAAGGTGAGCCCTGAAGGAAAAAACAACTTGAATTTTCACACACATATATAGTATATATATGCCCATAGTGGGCATGCTCACACACACAAACATATTTAGCAAATGTCAGTCAACAACATAAGGAAAGGTCATACTGGGCATACTCACACACAAACAAACAAAGCAAATTTCAGTCAACAACATACTGAAAGGTCATACTGAGCATGCTCACACACTTAGGCCATGTCTGAGTACAGCAGTGGGCCACACATATCTGGCAGTTGCAATTCTTACTCCAGACACATGTCACTATTCACCAATCCTGCCTTGTGCACACAGTGTAATGAAAACAGACCCATATAATATATTGGACCCCTGTCATAATCAAACTATGTAATACACGTACTTAAGTTGTTCAAAGAAAGTGAAAATCCAAAGAAGATCAATAAATCTCCGATCAGTATCATCAAGAAACAACGAGCACTCCTAACATTATCCAAGCCATGTTCTGGCAAAAATATTGCCAAAGAGCCCATAGAGAACCATGAAGCTTTCTTTAGCTGTGTCATAAATATCAATGTAAACTCATATATGTTCTGAGTCAGTGCAAAGTGTAAATGAATACATGTACATGACTGACATTGACAACATCTTGTCAGACAGGTTCATATATATTTACCCCCCTCTCACTGACAAAAGGGCCCATTACCATACCTGGAGATTGTGAAAAGCCAGAAATCACATATACAATGGTTAAACAGCTCTATCCAAACCTAAAAACACTGTGTCTATGGGATGACATATCGCCTACTCAGAGGTGATCTCTGCCTAACATACAAAGCTATGTCAAACCCAGAGCTGTTGGACATGCTCCACTTAAAGAAATCCCAATCCCTCTGAGCTACACACTCTAGGGACCTAAACCTTGTCACCACAATAAACAGAACATGCCGGAGGGATAGATTCCTGTCCCAGAGACTTCCCCTACTCTGGAATAAACTACCTATCTATATCAAACAAAGCTCCTCATTAGCACTCTTCAAGAAAAATCTTGATGATTGGATGGGAAATAGGAAATTCACCCCGGGGATCACTTCAGTGTCTCTGCTCAACAGTGGCACAGGAAAATAAATTTCTTGGGTGGCAAAAGCCAGGGTACCTTTTTGGCTGGGCTTGTATAGGCCCCAGAGCCGATAGCCTAGTACCTACCTATGAACCTATGAACCTTTGAGCCTTGCCTAAAAAAGGTAATATGGGGACAGCAAGAGCCTTGGCCAGTATTCAGAAGCATAGGGGCGACAGGTGCAAACCATCCATAGTGAAGCAACGAGGCTTGTCTATCATGTCATCACAGGCAGACAGAGACTGGATCCCCTTTGAATGATACCAGAAGCTCAGCCAATTATTGAAGTTTATCGTCTTTCTGTTATATTGCAGTATCATGTAGGTGAAGGTAAGATGCTACTCAAGGTCAGGTTCATAACAGCCTGGGCTACATGATCATAGAGCTACTATATATCTCTTGTCATGTTGTCCTGGGAGGTATGTCTCAGATCATTCACACTGACATGTACAAAGAACACGTCATATTTGTACCTGTTCTGGAGTGATGTAAGTGCTTGTGTTATGTGGCGGATCATAGCACCTGACAGACAACTGACAGTAACCTTCCCCTTGTCCAGCCGAGTGAGTGGAACATCTGTGTGCCTGACTATGGAGTCACCTATTACTAGTGTGTTGGGTATGTTGTTTTGCTTTAGGGCCTGTTGTGAGGCACACTGCTTTGGTGTATTATGTGTTTTCTGGCATGTGCTTGGAGGTGCATGTTGCTTGTTTTTCTGCTTAGGAGGACACTCTCTTTTTCAGATTAATATTTGTATTCTCTGAGTATGGTAATGTGTATTTATGTGTGTGTTTTGCTGGTGCTTATATTGTCGACCTATGTGAGACTGTTGGTGTTGTAGTTGTATAACCTTACTCCTCTTGACTGTATTGTCCAGTATTGGGTTGACAGAGCTCAGCCACCGGTTTGACCCTGTGTGTGCCAGCATGTGGTGCATCAACCCATATATGATATGGTCATGGCCTATGCATGCAATACACTCAAAATACACCTAGTATGATAAGCCTGCTGAGGTTAGCAAATGTGAAAAAAAACTTTGGGCAAACTGTCAGCAAGTAATGTCTGTATTGCACCCTGTAACTCCATATTGCTTGCTGAAGTCTAAAGACGTACTTAGTTTGGATTTAGAACCTCGCACTTGCCAACTGTGTGTGTGTGTGTGTGTGTGTGTGTGTGTGTGTGTGTGTGTGTGTGTGTGTGTGTGTGTGTGTGTGTGTCTCTCCCTGGGGAGAGAGCAACCTTTTTGGAGACTACTCACACCCCTTAAAAGTGGTATACTCATCTTTGTCAAGTCTGATGATGTCACCATTCTACAAATATACCTGTGGAAAGATGAAGTTATACTAATGTGTATAGTGCATTGTGTAAATGTGTACTGCTGTAGTATCATAATGTAGTTAGGTAGGAGTTTGATTCCTGCACTTGCCAACTGTGAGTGTGTGCGTCTCTGTGAAAGAGCAACCTTTTTGGAGACTATTCACACCCCTTAAAAGTGGTATACTCATCTTTGTCAAGTCTGATGATGTCACCATCCTACAAATATACCTGTGGAAAAGTGACATCACAGTAATGTGTATAGCGCATTGTGTAAATGCGTGCTGCTGTAGTATCATAATGTAGTTAAATAGGGATTTGATTCCTGCACTTGCCAACTGTGTGCATTTTCCTGGGCAGATCAACATTTGTGGAGACTACTCACACCCCTTAAAAGTGGTATACTCATCTTTGTCAAGTCTGATGATGTCACCGTCCTACAAATATACCTGTGGAAAGATGAAGTACCAGTAATGTGTATAGCACATCATCTAAATGCATGCTACTGTAGTATCATAATGTAGCTAGGTAGGGGTTTGATTCCTGCACTTGCTGTGAGTGTGTGTGTTTCCCTAGGGAAGTGCAACCGTTTTGGAGACTACTCACACCCCTTAAAAGTGGTATACTTATCTTTGTCAAGTCTGATGATGTCACCATCCTACAAATATACCTGTGGAAAAATGAAATCCCAATAATGTGTATAATGCATTGTATAAATGTGTACTGCTGTAGTATCATAATGTAGTTAGATAGGGGTTTGATTCCTGCACTTGCCAACTGTGTGAGTGTGTGTGCATCTCCCTGGGGAGGAGCAACCTTTTTGGAGTCTACTCACACCCCTTAAAAGTGGTATACTCATCTTTGTCAAGTCTGATAAGTTCATCATCCTACAATTATATCTGTGGAAAGGTGAACTTCTTGCAATGTGTATAGCATGTTGTGTAAATACGCACTGCTGTAGTATCATAATGTTGTTAGGAAGGAGTTTGAATCTTGCACTTGCTGACTGTGTGTGTGTGACACCGTTGGTCAGTATGAAGTGGGTTTTGATTTTTCTAGTGTATGACATATCACAATGACAACTGTATGTGCATTACACATGTAAGGTAGCTGTGGGGCAAAGCCATATACGTACATGTGACCTAAATTATTTCACAGGTGGGTACTCTTCTTTCTCCATGAAAGCATCTGTTATCTTTGCCAGAGCATGCTGGTGCTTTCCAGACCTTAGGTCACTTCTGTATGCTCATGACAAGCTTAGCCACTGCAGTGATCCCTGGGCTTCTGTTTCACATCCACTCATCAAGGTTTCTATTGAAGAGTGTGAGTGAGGGTTTATGCTTGACGTATATTTGAATCCTGTTCCAAAGCAAGCAAAGTCTGGCAAAGATGACTAATCATTATAGGTGTGCAACAACCTCTGTGGATCTGCATGCAAACCCTTTATCGCTTATGTGCTCCACAGAGGGATTTCCAAAACCCTTTGGTAATATGATTATCAAAGGAGAGATGACTAAACACATGGCTCTATGTATACATTAGTACCCATTCCACATTTTGGGGGCTACTACCTATGTGGTACTCTGGGGATACTTTGTTTTCTAAAAGTGGATAACTATGCTTTGTTTGGCTTATAGCTTTACAGCATGAGTTTGACACCAGGTATCTGTCTGTATGATACCCTTTTGGAGGATGTGTGTGTCATCTGGAGAATAAAGTATAGCCCACAGTATGCATTTTCATCAAACGTGGGCAGACATATCCCTACTTTGTTTGCTTGTACCTAAAAAAGCTATATGCCAAACAGGAGTGGTTCCAGGACTGAGTGCAGGTGAATACCACTTGTTACTGGCATAGAATTTTACATGGTGGCTGCAAATGTTACTGTGTGTCCTACATCTGTGCATCAGTTGTCAATCCATCATCTAACAATCGTTTATGGTCAGTCTGTTGAGGTTATGTATAATACCAGAATGTGGGATGAGTATGAATTGCTGGTGAGCTATAGCTTGGCTGT